>NC_092863.1:90500588-90760025 GCF_032062135.1 Pyxicephalus adspersus
ATGAAAGATCCTTTCCAACGACAAAAATTGAAAGTGTGTACGCAGCTTTAGTATAGTGTAGTAAATATTCATTTGTAAAATAAATAATGACATGAAACAGCTGTACCTGTTAGCTAAAAAGAATGGGACAAAAAATGTGTTTTACTTTTAAACCATCTCACTATGACATATACCTCTTTTTTCACGTAACAAGCGTTTTTCATTGAACAGGTATACTGGCATTCCAGTGCACACATTATGGGAGAAGCTATGGAACGAGTGTATGGTGGATGCTTATGCTATGGCCCTCCTATAGAAAGTGGATTTTATTATGACATGTTTCTGGAAGAGGGGTAAGATCATCATAACTTTTTATTTTTTATTGACCTAGGAACAGCTTATTATTATTTATTTCATTTGTCCTTTACCATCTAACTTTAGCTTTTGTCTGACAGCAGATTTCACCTTTTTTATCCTGCCTAAAGGATTTAAGATTGTTTTCAGCCTTGTTAAAATGATAGGGTGTATACCTGGGTGAAACGTCTTTGATGTAAGCTATTCCATCTCTCAAGCAGAAAGCTTACTGCAGTCATTTTAATCACAATGGACAGGAGTTTTCTGTTCTGGAGCCAGTGCTCTGTTTGAAATTATCAGCAGTCATCAAATGGTAAAGCTAAAGTTAAATCTGTTAACATTTTGCCTTCCATGGCTCCTCATTCTTTCCTTAAAAATGCGAAATTACTGAAAAAAATTTATTGGTGGTGTTTTCCCTAGCCCCTTTTAGCTGGGAGCACGGCACTTTTCAGTAACCACTGGGTGGTTACTGAAGATTTGGGTCACGATACAAAGCCTGCCACCCAGCTTAAAAAAAAAATTGTGGGTTAAACACTGATTGGGTTTAGAACCCATTACATCATCTCTAAATCTTTTCAGTGCAGGCACATTATGGCTGGTGGTAGAGACCAGCAGGGTGCCCGAAATAACTTAAATCTTAATAATGAAAGGGATGGACAAAAGAGAGTGACGAGGCGAGGAAAAGGACTAAATGATGCAGGAATTCTTTTAGAAAGGAAATTAAGTCTGACTAGCAGAGGGTGGGAGCAAGGCTTAACTGCAGAGTGGCTGCACCTTATCTATTTTAGAGTAAAGATTTCAGATAAAAACACATTTCTGACCAGGCCATTTCACTTTTCTACACTACACATGACTTCTCCCTTACATGTGTCAGCATCCTAAATACTCTAAGACTTAAAGCTGCTGACGTGTATGAGATGCAGGCTCCCAGAGGTTTCAGCATTGCAGCAGCTTTCAGTACCTCCTACTTTGCCCAGATGTAGAACCGGTCTGACAGGCAAGTATTTTACAGCTCAGACAGTGCTAAAGCTTGTCCTCAGTGTCCACAAACATTTTTAGATACACTGACAGTGATTCTTTCCCAAACAGAAACCTGTAATCGGTACACAAATGATTGCACAATTTAGTAAAATGGCTTAAGCCAGCTGACTGCTGCAAATAAAGCTGTCAATTGTCCAAATTTAATCTGAAAGGCTGAGAGTTTATTTTCTGAGGTTGCTTGAATCATTGGTGGTCTAGATTATTAAAAGTATTTCCTTCTTTTTTTTATTAGGGCTTTATGAACATTTGATGTACAGCGCTGCATAATATGTTTTGGCGGTATATAAATCCTGTTTATTAATAATAATAATAATAATAATAATAAGTCCCTGATGAAATCTAATGAATGTTGTATAAAGCAACTACCTGTATAATTAAAGAATGCAATTGCCCTGAAAGTTTATTTTATCTACTCTTTTTTTTTTCTTTGTTTCTACCTACCTGTAGATGTGTCCAACTCTCTCCTGAATGTTCAAAATTAAAAATAAACATGCAAAGTGTTGCAGGACAAAGCTGTTTGTACTTTCACTTATAATAAGTGAAAGCCTGTTTGTCCCTAGACAAAACAGACTCAAACAAGATATACTTGTGTGTAGAAGATTGCTTGATTTGTTGCTGAACACGCCACCAAATGTTGCCCGTTACAATTTTTGTTAAAGTATATAAGTAACAACCATATAAATAGTGAAAGACCCACCCTCGATATCTGGGACTTTGGAGGCCAACCATAATCAAATTGAACTTGTAGCTTATCAAAACAAATCTTTATTAGAACAACATTAAAAAAATAAACGTTAAATCATATAAAATGTGCGATAGATATACCTAAATACTCCTGTCTAGGTTGCCCGCATATATGGGGGAAAACCTTGCTGATTTCAACGCGTTTCATGGAATAAATCTGCTTCTTCATGAAAAGGAGGAGACAGAAATATCTGGTTCCTCTGGCACATATAGCCCCATCTATACAGATGAGATCAGGCAGGGACAGAAGTGTAGCAACTATAATTTAAAGCCGTTTTCTGTTTTACTTATCCTTTCTATAATTATCTTTAATAATGGCAATACTGTGGTTCACCTCACTATCCATGATTCTCAATCAATTTTATCTTACTTCAATCCCCTCTTGTAGTGTTCATAGCAATGAGCTTGTGTTGTACTCTGTTTTTTGATTCTGAATGGATCCTGTTACTGCTGCATGCAGACAGGCCAGAGCAGTAACAAGATCCAATCAGAATGCACCCTGTAGGAAAACTGCATGTAACACCAAGCATATAGATTTCACTTCTACTGAGTCCATGCAATATAACCTCACAACAGGACTAAGTGTAGTCTTTATATTGGGGTTTTTGTTACATATGTATAACATCCTTGCAAAGTGACTGTCATAGATGGAGATGTTTTCTTGATGGAGATGTCATCTTTTCTATATGCAACCATATGTTTGTTATTTCTGCTGCTGCTTTACCATCTTATCCTGTTTTCATTCAGGGGAGTGTCCAGCAACGACTTCAACAGCTTGGAAAACCTGTGTAAAAAGATCATGAAGGAAAAACAGCCATTTGAGAGGTTGGAAATCTCAAAAGAAACACTTTTGGAGATGTTTAAGGTACCACTGGAGTTCTCAGGCAATTTGGTGTTCTTAGTGTTGTATTAGATGTTGCAGGACAGGAATCACATTCAAGCAATTGTGCTTTGCCATTAATTCACTACACTTTGCCTGTCCATTCACAGTTCCAATCTGAAAGATAAAACACATCTAACTACCCTCTCCCTCAGTGACTCACTAATGGCTTCTTATAACCTCTTCCCACTCACAGCTTCAGGACTTTGACACAAATTAACAAGCTGTCAAACCCCCACCTCTTTACGCCTACTTACCCAACTTCCCTTCTCTTTTATGTAACACTAATCAGCCACCATTCTTTTCCCCCTTCCTATTGTATAGTAAGCTCCATAGGACAGGGTGGTCTTCCTCTTTTCCTTGTTTGTTTTTCTTTATTTTGATTTTCCTTATTTTGTATGTGTTATGTAAGCAGGTTTAAAATCACCAGACCCAGGTTATTATACAGCGCTACATATTGTGTTGTCACCTAAATCTTATTAAAAATAATTAGTGCACCTGTCAGGGCTGGGCATCAGGGAACTGGTTTGTGAATCAAGTTTTGTCAGATTTGGCCGTGTCATCTTTCTCGGTGCAGTAGAATTGTATGTGCCCAATTGGAATATCTATGCTGGTTAAACCCCTTATTTAGTGGATATAAATGGGGAATATCTGCTTCTGCAGATCTCTGGTTCAATAACATGGTATAGGTTTAAAGGTCTTGTGCTAACGAGTAGCTGCATTCTGTATAGGATCTAGTTTACAAATTACATCTGCAAACAAGGACATCTGCATAGGGATAGGCTGCTTCATCTAATCATGGTAAGGCGGTTCTGTGTATTTTAAAGGGTGGGGAAGAAATGTAAACTTTCCTTTTATTAGAGATCAGTCATGTCAGCAATGCTTTTTTGCATATTTGCTCTGGGTCATAAATGAGTCAAAAAAAAAAAAAAACATTTGTCCATAGATTTCAAACAGACGAAAAAATAAATTGAATACAAATAGTAAACAATAACCCTATGGGGTATATATACATTTTTTTCTGAGGATTCAATCCAGGCAAAACATTTAATAAAACCCCATTAAAGTAAAGTTTAGTTAACATTCACTGGCTCAACATTCTAATGTTATTACTTTATATGTTAGTCATATACATTTTGTGTATCAATTACCTTGAAACCATTGGATCAACAGGACAACAAAATTGACATTTTCATAGGAATTCTGAAACAACAGTCTGTTTTCACTCTCTCTTGTCCATAGACAAATTATGAGTTCATCTCATGGCAGCAACAGCACAATTCTGGCTGACTGCCCTCATTAGGAAAGATTATTGGGAAAGCAGTGAAAATCTTCACCATAGTCCAATCGCCTTTCATAATAGTAGTGCTGGGAATTACCCATTGGCTCTACTCCCCTCCCCTTTCTAGGAATTACTTTTTTACTGGTTTCTCTCTCATAACTTTCGCAGTCCTTAAAGCTATGTATATTATTATTATGGAAGTTTTAACAATGACATTTTTTTATTTCTATTTTTTATTCTTTGTTTTTTAAGTACAACAAGTTCAAGTGCAGAATCCTAAATGAGAAAGTGGATACTCCAACCACCACAGTATACAGGTATGCAGTTGTGTAATGTTCCTGTTTTTGGGTCCCATTGAAGTAAAGGAAACCAGATCTACACCACACAATCCATCTTTTTACTCATCACAACTTGTTGTTATACTATTGGGATGTGACCGAGGAATTACTTGTGCTTATGAGCTGAGCTATTTAATTGATGAATATTGGTTACCCATCACAAAGTACAAAAGCTTTTTTTTTTTTACCATTTACCTAAAAGCCTACGGTTGCTTTTGCTTGAAACAAACCTTCTTGCATTTATTTTTATAATATTCATCATTATGATTTTTATCTGACAAAAGAGAAAAAAACACATTACTGGTATAGAACATTGGTAATGTGTTTTTCAGAATCTTCTTTTAGTATCTTGGAGCAGAAAACTGCGCTGGGAAAAGGAGATATTTGTTGTTTCAGAGATTAGAGCAGCTATTTGCCTGGCTGTCATGTCGACCCCCTTGCTTCAATACTCTGTCAGCAGTCGCCAAGCGGTGGTCCAGTGCACCCTTGAGGAGGGTCAGGAGATGGACCCCGCTGGGGGGATGCACCGGCCAGAGCCGCAGACCACGTCCACATCAGCAATGATAGCCCCAGATTTCTGTTAGGAATTGTTTACTTTCTGTAAAGATAAAACTTTTTTTATTTTAGGTGGTGTAAGAGTCCATTTTTTACTTCTGTTTTTCTTTTATTCTCAGATGTGGCCCCTTAATCGATCTTTGCAGAGGACCCCACGTGAGACACACTGGAAAGATTAAAGCTTTCAAGATACATAAGGTATAACGTTTTTATTATCTGTAACAGCAGAAAAACTTCTGATTTTTACTCCTATTTTAAAGTGACTTACAAAACCAAATAAGCAAAAGGAAAACGTACCTCTGGTGATGTATATGCCTGATGCCAAACACTCTATTGATCTGTCGATGATAGAAGTTTTCCACTTCCAGTGTCAATTTCCTGGGACCTTCACTGCTCTTACTGGTCCCTCCTGCTGAATGTTCCGCCATTACTGTAACCTACAGTGATGCGGATGTCAGAAGGAGGAAAAGAGCACTGTACCACCTGTCTAAGCTTTGTTGTCTTTAGCTCTGTTAGCAGGTGGCAGGGAGGCAGTGAGGCATCATGGCTGGGTAAATATACATGCTTGGTGTGTGGTTTTATTAGAAGTTTGGTTACTTTAGCCCAGAATATTTTGCTGAATTGAGAACCTTGTGAAACATTGGTATAAAGGTTTAAAACTGTTACAAATCTTGGGTACCCACTTATTGATTGTTCTTATTGTTAAGTGTCTTTATACCCAGTTGTATTTATTGTCATGGTGTTGTTTGTAGAACTCATCCACCTACTGGGAAGGAAAGGCTGACATGGAAACCCTTCAGAGAGTTTATGGTATTTCGTTTCCTGATCCAAAAATGCTGAAAGAGTGGGAAAAGTTCCAGGAAGAAGCCAAGAACAGAGACCACAGGAAGATTGGCAGGGTAGGTTCTTTAACCCCACTAGCATTCTAATTCTGTCCGTATTTCCATGCAAAAAGTGTTTCTTTTTTTGCATGGAAATTTATTTTCCTTTATTATAAATTTACATTGTAGGCCTATAATAATTCTTAGACATAACTCACCAAAATATGTCCAATAATTATTAAATTTAATAATAAACTTTAAAAAAACACAAAAATCTGTTAAAAAAATAATAATAAAAAAGTGATACATGTAATATAACTGTACAGTAGCATGTATAATTTGCTGGCTGGAGATCGGAGGGAGAAAACGTGTCCCCACCACCTGCAGGGACCAACAGGACGCCGGAGGACGACAACGCAAGGTAAGTGTTTTTTTTAAATCTTTTTAGCGACCCCGGGAACTCGGGATTACCACTTTTTGCATGGAAAATCCACCAGAAGTCACGCTCGGGATTACCGCGGGGGGGGTTAAAGTAAAATTCTGTGATTTTTTTTCCATTGGGGACACAATTAGTATTCAAAGAGACTGTGCTGGGGAAGTGGTTATTATAATTGTTTAGTGGAGCATATTTGCTAAACATTTAAGGTTTAAATATAATAAGTAAAGTATTTGTCTTATATTAATATTTCATATTCCATCATCATCCTTTTATGTTTATAAAATCCCAATATAAACCCAAAACAGAAACCGCATTGTTTAAGTGGAAAGTGTATAGTCCAACCACCAATATTGGATGCTGCAGAACTCATAAGTGAATAGGCCGAAAGAATGATTGTTATAAATTCCGAGTATTAGGAGTTATTTGTGAAAGAGAATTTAAGAGTTAGCCAATGCTTTGTCCCTATAGGGAATTTTGACAGGTTTCATTTTGTGTCCTTTACCCCAGTAGCACATACCCCCAATCTCATAAAGTTGGAGCCATGGATCTACCTTGGTACAACATGCATTAAATCACTAATCTAAACACTGTTACATGAAGTAAGTCATCCATTTGTTCTGATGGGGAAGGGGCATTAAAGCAAACCCGTTGCCTTTCCCTACAGTACAGAGCTGGTTTAGGAGTTCATACTCCAGATTATGGAAACAGTTAATAGGAAGACAGCCAAATCTTTTATGGATTTGGATATAATTGTATAACCAAATACAGACATCCAGGCATACAGCAGGTGAGCCAGGCTTCTATCACAAGTACAAAGTACAGTGGTACCTTGGTCCTTAATTTGTTCCAATTCCTTGGACTTATACCAAACAAATTTTCCCATAAGAAATAAAAGAAAAATGATTAATCTGTTCCCATGAAAAAAAAAAATCCTATTGTTATTAGCATAATATACATGATGATGTATGGGGGATGATGGGGCTGTAAAAAACAATTGAAACCCTCACTTTACCTTGCTGAGAATAGATGAGTGCCTACTAGGATGGTGCTGAGAAGGGAGGAGGAGGAGATGTTATGTAATTTACTGAGAGTTATAGTGGGGGCTGTACACAGAATGGTAGCCACTGGCGTACTGACGCTCCTGGGCAGTCCTGTCTTTGTCTCGAGAGATGTAAATAAGGGTAGTGTGCAGTGTTATGAATCATTTTGAGTTCTAGCACAAAGGTTGTATACCAAGCAAAGGTTGTATACCAAGCAGAATTTTTCGTGTCAAAACAGTACTTATACCAAGTTGGACTTATTTCAAAGTGGACCAAGGTACCACTGTACTATACAGTTGCAAACCCTTCTGAACTATGACCACACAGTCACACTTTTGTTTCTTTGAATACAGGAGCAGGAGCTGTTTTTCTTTCACGAGCTGAGTCCTGGAAGTTGTTTCTTTCTGCCAAAGGGAGCGTACATTTATAACCAGCTGATTCACTTCATCAGGGTGAGTGTTTAAAAAGCACATGGTCATATTTGAACCGGCAAATTTGTATGCTATACAGTGTTAAGGACAATTTTCATTACAACTAGTCTGTTGTAAGGCTTAACCCGAATTCAGTAATATTCTGCTCCTTGATTTGTTTACATCCCCTATAATACAAGGATAAAATTGCTGATACTTGTGCATTGTTATACATCTTTCAGTATCCGCAAAGGGCAATATGAAAGAGTCTACAGGAACATATCTACTGTTAAGCATTCATTTATAAGCAATGTGTAATTTCCTGTTGTCAACTGCCACGGAAGCAAAAACTGTAATGGATCATGCAATCTGTTGGCAGGTGCCACTTTTAGTAACGTTTGCCTCCAATGAGGCACATTAATGACTGTACAAATATCAAATGTGATTTGAAACGCACAATCCTTGATATGTGCAGCAAGGATGCAATTTTGATTGCATATGCAATCTTTTTTTTCATTCGTTGTCTGACAATATCTGTTCACACATGAAAATGACAGATCATTGCCAGAATAAATCCATCAGAATGAATAATTTGTTGCAATAAAGACTAAGACCTGAACGGTATTAAAAGGATTGTCTCATGTAATAAGGCTGAGAAAAGCTGCATTAGAGCCTTTTACAGTTTGGCTCATCATATAAATACCTTAAAGAACACCAATTTCTATACAGCTAAAACCTCTAACTACTATAATTATTCAGGCTTACTTTTTTGACCTTTTAACAGATCTTTTTTTTTTTTTTTTTTTTTTAATATCCATGAAAATGCATAAAAATGTAGGTCAATTTAGATGCATTAATTTTAGCTATATTTGGGGGGTTATAATGCCTTTTTGTTGGATGTCAATGTGCATCATATATCACATTGATGCACATCATTATGTATTTAGGCCGGTCAATGGCAAACATTGACGTTCATTTTAATGAATGTTGTGCTGAGATGAGGCCAAAGCTCACCTGAAGTCTGATAATTAGTTCCCCCGTGAGATGGACTTGCATAACATAAGCAATGATTTTTTAAAGGGACTTTTTAACATTTAAAATGTGAGCCTGTCTAATGATAGTAATTTAGGGCTGAATTATGTTGCATAATCTATTCTAAGGAACAAATCCAAAACTATGTTTTAATGAGTTTCAGGTGTTAATCTAAGGCATGGTACACATGAGCAGATCTGCTTTAAATTTTGTGCTTAACTGATCAGTCCAATTGTTTTTCCTATCTGTAATAAAATGATTGGAAGTTGGAAACATATCATACACATGTACAGTATTCAAGCTTTCTAATAGTATCGTTAAAATAATCGATAAAATGATCTGATGTGAAAATCGGCCATTGTACTAGTCCTAAGGGAACCTTGCCTCTCAAAATATAGCTGGCTCAGAGTTACAAGCAAGTTTTAATTTTATAGCAAACAAAAAGTAAGTGACATTTGGCATTTATTAATTGACACTAGGGCTATTTTTTTTTACGTGAATTGGAAAACAAAACATGGACATTATTATGAGGCACCCACACTGGGTGACTCGCTATCCATACAAGCTGACAAATGAGAGCAGTAATTCTATAGGCCCTTCTGTTTCCCCTATCTACAAAAATCTGCCTGCTATCTATAAGTGGTTACAGCTATGGACTGCTAGATAACACTTTGCTGGTTTCCTGTATTTTCATGGTGAATGTTATGTGAGTGGTGTTATCTGTACTTTGGATTTTGTGCGTTTTTTTTTTAAATAAAATACTAAAACACTGATCAGCTGCTGATCAATATTCTTATGTTTTTATTTTACAGCAAGAGTATAGGAAGAGGGGCTTCCAGGAGGTGGTCACCCCCAATGTGTATAACAGCAAACTGTGGCAGACATCCGGACACTGGCAACATTACAGTGAAAACATGTTCTCGTTTGAAGTGGAGAAGGAGACCTTTGCACTGAAGCCTATGAATTGCCCTGGACACTGGTATGACATGCACAATTATTTTTTAATACTACTGCTCACTGTGATATTTCTTCTAGGTTAACATGTATTTTAAGCTTAAAACCAAATTAAAAATGAATAAATCACTTACAGTAATAAAGCAAACGTTGGTGTGATACTCCCCCTAATCTAAAAGAAGAGATGGGAAATCTCCCTAACAAACACAGCAGTAAATGCATACTTCCAGGGTAGGACTATAGCCTCCCTTTGGGAAAAAAAAATATAAATGCTGCAACACTTCAAAGATTTTCCCTTTTGCTCTCCTGTAAAGTCCCACTTGTTTATTCTGCCAGTCCATTTAATGCAGCTTCCTGTGATGGTGCGACAATGATATTTCACTGCTCCGGAATTCAGAGCACTGTTGTCACACTTTTATAGGCTATGCCTTCTTACACTACGGTGGGATGAAATTATAATGCAGGGCATATGGCTATCAGCATTGTCACTGCCGATTCAGAAGCCTGTAGCTTTTCAATAAGCACCTGGCCACAAACCAGGAATGACGATTTCCAGGGATTAACAATCATTGGAGAAAACCTCTTTTCTGTTTCAGTTTGATGTTTGACCACCGGCCTCGTTCGTGGAGGGAGCTGCCACTTAGGATGGCAGACTTTGGCGTTCTTCACCGCAACGAACTATCTGGTGCCCTCACAGGACTGACACGAGTCCGGCGTTTCCAGCAGGACGATGCCCACATATTCTGTGCCATGGAGCAGGTATGACTTTTTTATTCATGTACTCCTTTTTTTTAACCTGTAAGGGAGTGCACCTGTTCATCAGTCAAATAATACTTTATTTGTATTTGGGAAATTGAAAAGTATTTTAACCCCAAAACAATAATAAGTAACAGTAATGTGTTGCATCCTAAATATATTGCAGTTTGCCAGTTTCTAGAAGAGTAACACTCTTCACTTTTGACAATACTCACCCACTGTACTGTATTGAAAGTGGTCTAGAATTGCCACCCTGAGAGAGGACTGTGGAAATTTCCCTCACCTTGTAATTTCTTAATAACATAGCAGGGGAGTGTTCTGTAGTCTCCAGGGATGGAAGAACAATATGACAGTTAGGAATGTGGCAGAAGCCAAATTCCATAAATACCCGAAAGTCAAACTTTATTTGATATTTATTTTTTTTAATTTAAACCTTTGAAATCTAAATTCAAGTTGAAATTCCAGTGCCTAAAATGTTTACACTAATGCTAGGCATTATGGATCAAGGAAAAACTGAATTTAGGACTCCTGACCCTGTCATCTAGAAAGTACTATGCTCTTATATAACTGTCAGACTACAAGTTCAGTCAATGGTACAGAATTTCTATAATAAATTTGGAGTTGCACTTAAAAAAAAAAAAATAATAATTTCCCAATCCTAATACTGCTAAATGCATATTGCAGGCAAATACACAGGCTTGTATTTTAATTTGTGACACCATCCCACCCCACTGGAGTTCCCTCTGTTTTGTAACACACTGGTTTTAGAATTTTAAGAAGTAAATTAAATCTATCTTTTAGCCTAATGATGAGATAACATCTGCAGATTTTATTCTGTTGTATTCAATGACATTATCTCCTCACAGGGGGAAGGAAAGCCCATAATTAGTATTTAGAGGATTGACAATGATCTGTGCTTACATTTATAATTACAGATTGAAGAAGAGATAAAGAGCTGTCTGGATTTCCTGCGTTCCGTCTACACCGTCTTTGGTTTTACCTTCAAATTAAACCTTTCCACCCGCCCAGAGAAGTTTCTTGGTGACATTGAAGTTTGGAATCAGGCTGAGAAGGTATGATGGGGTAGCTGAAAGCGCCTTTATAAGCCATAAAGCAAGCATTTATTGGTCTGGTGCCTGGTAATACCGTGTATAATTTGTACATACTCAGTGTTGCTCATGCCCTAAATTTTTAGGATTTTTCCTTGCCTAAAGTTTAGCAAGTCATTAGTTTTCAAAAAGCTGAGTGCATTTGGAATTTTGAATAAATTATATAAAATTGTGCACCTGCCAAAGGATTCATATTTTGATTTTGTGATTCAGTACCCCTGTACTGAATCAGAACAGCACTGTATTTACAGCACTGAGAACAGCACTGTATTTACAGCACTTGTTTGTTCATCTTTCAGTCTGTTGTTTCTGGAAACAATCATGAAATATAATTTCTAATAACAATGAGCGTGTGTATGCAACTTAAGAAAATAGGTACAAAGCCAAACATAGTCATAGGAGAACAGTGGACTGTGTGTTCACAATCTGTCCATTTCCTCTGTGCAAGTTTCTTCCCTGGAGCCCAATCAGGGAAAACCATAAAAATTGCATGATGAGTGCTCCTGTGCAATGGATTATTTGAGGCTGATGATATTTCTCATTCATACTTACAATACTAATATTTACCTTCTTCTAACATTCCTTTACATTCAGACAGTAGGTGGCGCTGTATTTTAATTTACTGCAAAGGATCATAATTCAATGTCTGCACGTTTATATTGACTTTTTTTCATTAAAAAAAATGGAATCATTTCAGTTTGTGTGCTATTGCTTTTTGCCCATTTAAAATATGCAAACTTTTAAAGCACATCTCTAATCAAATAGCTTAATACACAGTTGAAAATGATATAAAGAAATTAGTATATCTGCTACTACTGTGTATTCTTCTGTTCCACCCATTCCAATGCAGGTCTGCAGTCCAAAGCATGTTACCCCCTGAACTGCTGGTGAATTTCCTGACATTAGGGGTTGCACCCTTAGGGACAGGACCCATCCAAAAACACAGCAAAATACTTCCCATTCTACTGTCTCTCCCATTGCCACCACTATACATAGCATTTAAAGGAAGTACTATTGTAAAATGGTTTTTCATAGCTGTGGGTTTGTAGCAGTCAACACTTGGTGTCAGATTCGCATGGCTGTTGTTTAGATTTGTTTGATGTATGAAATTGTCAGTTTTAAAATCAACCATTAGTATCCCTGAAGTCTGAATTGAGCTGTGTGGTTATTTTATCTAGTATGGTGACCCCAGGTCTATAGACCAGCCACCTGCAGGAATCAGCAGATTACATTTAAAGTTCCCTGGGATTCTTGACATTGAAGACAGTCCAATATGCGAATAGCAAACATAACTGACAATGCCTTTGCCGTTGGGTATACAGCCTTACCAATATACATACCATAACTTGTCAATAGATAGGGGTGGCTCACAAAGCAAGGAGGGCCTGTTGCGTCCACGCCATACCTCGTCACTAATTTCATAAAATGGAATAATAACCTTCATATTTTTGCTCTGAAGGCACTAACTTCTCTTAATGATGAGTCCACAGGTTCTCTTTAAAATGGGATGTTTGGGGCTTTGGCTATAGGAACAGTTTGGATTCGGGATGAGTGTTATTTATATTGGATAACCCAAAATACACATTCTGATATGCCATGCAACAAAAAACACTATTTAGAATGCATATCACAACAAAAATGTATTAAATGATTCCCCTGCAAAAAAAATTGAAATGAAATGTCTACATCAAAACAATCACACAGAGGTAGTTTAAAAGCCATTTCATTAGCTGTTTATCATTAGTCATATTTATACTGCATCTTTGTTTGGCCCCATGATGGTGCCTGTAATCTCAACATCCATCCCATTAGACTCTCATTAGTGTTTTATGACCATTTGATTGCTGTTCATTGATTCAGGCTCATGATGGGTGATCTGTAAGACAGAAGTACACATAAGGATTAAGAAGGTTGTGTTTAACAGTCTCATTTACCAGCAGAATTCTAGACAAGTGGTGGAGTGTCTGTTAAACATTGACTTTTAGGTGAACTACCTATGCTAACTATACCTAACTATGTTAAAGGGTCACTTCACCAAAATTTATTACACTATATGGCCAAAAGATTGTGGACACCTGACCATTACCCCCAGGGTTTTAATTGGATGTCAATTAATCATATATCTACATATTATGGAGTTGTCTTTACAGCTTTTACAACCTCCACAAGATTCTGCGGTGTCTGTAGGATTTTGTGTTCAATAAACCAGTGGAACATTTGTAAGGTGTTGTACAGGCATTGGATGAGAAGACGTTAGTCCCATTGGCATTCCAGTTTATCCCATAGGTGTACACAACAATCCCATAAGCTACACAAGATCCTTCACACCAAATATGACAAAAAGCAGCTTTAAGGAGCTGGCTTTGTGTACATAGGGCACAGAAAGAGGTCTTGGCCAAACTGTAGCAATTAAGAAAAAAAACATTTAGAAGTCCATATTGATTGATAATAGCTATGTTTTCTATAACTTCCAGTTTTTTTCTATAGCTGAAATTTGTCAGTCCCTTGGACTTATTTCAATATATGGCAACATAAGGCTCATTTTATATATTGTGTATCTTACTATTATGTCAATACTGCTGATCTTAAAAAGACTGTAATGTTTTAGTTTGTTAGAAATTGTAAGAAACGAATGTAAAACTTTTCTTTCAGCAACTTGAAAACAGTTTAAATGAATTTGGAGAAAAGTGGGTGTTGAATCCTGGCGATGGCGCTTTCTATGGACCAAAGGTTGGTTTCCATGACAAAAACGTTTAAGAAATTAGGGGAAAAACTTACTCATGTATTTTAATCATATTAAAAGCAGCAACCCTCAGGTAAATAAGTGATTTTGTTGCTCCCCAAGGAGCACAGTGGTGTGCATAATGCCCCCCTCAATCAGTCTGATAAATAAAAAAATGCACAGGTATGGTATATTTGTATTGTCGTCGTTGTATTTACAGCTGTAAAAAGTCATACAAAATGACTCCTGTGGGGCCTTAGCTTGATAGAAAAGGATTAGATTGGAACAGTCCTTGTGCAAATGTAGACACACAACAGAGTTACAAACTTAAATAAAATAGATCGATTCAGGAATCTATTCAGATCACTACAAATGCCTGACATTTTGATTTGCTTTGTATATATAGTATACTATACCTGTCAGGCTGTAATTCTGACTTCCTTCCTGGGCTCGGTGCTAATAAGACATTTGAAAAATATTCTAAAACAAAAGTTTTGTCAGATTTACATGGCCCTCCTATGGTCACCTCAAATAAAAATCAAATTACAAACTATGTGTAGAAAAAAAGTTTTTATAACCTTTGCAATAATTGGTTTTATTAATCTGATCGTTTAGAAAAAAAGAAAATCTTGATATTCTTTTTGTTTTGCCTACTAGATTGATATCCAGATCAAAGATGCTATCGGCCGTTACCATCAATGTGCCACAATTCAGTTGGATTTCCAGCTCCCCATTAGGTTTAATTTGACCTATGTCAGGTGGGTGGAATGCTTGTCAATGGTAACGTGTGTAATCATAAGGATTTCCTGTGTTCTCATATCTTCACTTGTTTCATCTCCACAGCCCTGATGGTGATGATAAGAAGAGGCCGGTTATCATTCACCGTGCTATTCTCGGATCTGTGGAACGCATGATTGCCATTCTGACAGAGAACTATGGAGGCAAATGGTAATTGTAATATAGACTATAGATTTAAACTATAAAGTCCAGAAAATATTTTGGTAACCTGGATCCTTCTTTTTATTAATTAGAATGTTAATAGAGTTAATTTATTAATAGAATACCTGTGCAATAAGCACACACACAAGTTTAAAGACCCAACAAGGGTCTGTAACACTTGCAAATCCTGTCCAAAACTGGCAGATTTTTCATTTAAGACATAGGGCCTGATTTATTAAAGCTCTCCAAGGCTGGAGAGAATGCACTTTCACCAGTGAAGCCAGGTGATCAAGCAAACCTGGAATGGATTTCTTCAATGTCATTTGCTTTTTGCTAGCAAATGCTTTGAATCCTGGACCGGATCCATTCCAGGTTTGTTGGATCAACCAGCTTCACTGATGAAAGTGTATCCCCCTCACCCTTGGAGAGCTTTAATAAATCAGGGCCATAGTGTAGAGGATGTTACAAGAGGGAAGGAACCCTGGCCAGGTTAACTGTTTTTCCTTTGAGTGAAAGATCTGCTTTAAAGCGGAACTAAATTCTTGCTTTTAAAAATTGCAACCAGGCTGGATATTCTACCTGTCTGTTTTCAATTTTTTTAAATACTCACCTGTCCTTGTTCCATTGTGAGTGCCGCCATCTTCTTCTGCTCCTCTTCTGGGCTGTCATTTTTTAATCCTCTTGATTAGCCAGAATGATGTAACTCCCATCTGTCCCTTCTGCAACCAACAACCTGCCTTACCGCAATTCTTCTATGCAACAAACATGAATACTTGCAAACTCCACCTTGATCTGTCACCAGCCCTGAGCATTGTCTTGTGCAGGTGTATTCTAAGCCTTGTTAGCAATTCTTTAGGATTTTCTGGAGGCTTTGTGACATATTAGGACAACGTAGAACAGTACAGAGGCTGTATTTCCTTTACAATTATAGGGTAATTTTCATCTATTCATAGAGCGGGTAGGCAGATGCAATTATATTCCACATCAGTAGCTCAATAAGTATTGATGCCAAGCAAGACATTTAGCAGCTAGTTATTTCTCTCATTTATGTTTTCTTCTTTTAGCAACCAACTGACCATTACATTAGTTGCAGCTACAAAGCACAGTGCACTATTCTCCCCATCCCTTCTAGTACAATTGCTGCAATAACAATCACAATCCAACCAGTATTATTTTTATTAACTGCTTCAATCAAAGGTTCTTGATAATTAACTCATAGATCCAAAAAAGACCATTTTTATCATTCTTAAATCCAAGAGGAAACCTTGTACCATCAAAGCCATACCAAGACAAACAAATTTGGCAAAATAATATTAAAACAACGACAAAACCCTAAATGTATTGTTTATTGTTCATGTATCCTTCTTATTTGTAAAGCAGAAATTTGAAAATCCTTTATATTGTTAAACAATACATGCACTTCAAAAGGGAAAATAGATTCCCAAGCTTCATTCTAATGTTAATGCTGATCTATATGAAGGTGAACTTCAGGCAAATAGAAAAGACAGAATGAAATAGAGCTCTGTATACATAATACAGCAGGAAATGTTTTCTTTTTAAAATGCCAGCAGTGGGTAAGAATCTGAATTGATGTATGCATACTGCCAATCATAATCTGTTTGATATATTGCTTTTCACTGACTCACTTATTTTACACCACATGGTCAAGTTCCGATCTGTCAAATATATCTGCAACTAAATTTGGCTCCCGTTTTGGTTCAATCCCCATGAAAATAATCTATTAAATATACTTTGACCTTATTTAAATGCATTTACAAATGGCATTCTGGTTGCGGGTTGCTCCAGCAGTCAATGCATTAATGTGTATATCGTTTTCTTACTCTCTGCCACTTCAGCATAATAATCCCGGTTGTTTGTTTTCTGATTTCTACTTCGGCATGGCTCAGTAATCTGGTGTGATCTCTTCCCACAGGCCTCTGTGGCTCTCTCCGCAGCAAGTGATGGTGGTGCCTGTAGGACCGACATGTGACGAGTACGCCCAAAAGGTAATTTCCAGCAATTTTCCCTTCTTTTATTCCTCATTTCCTTGGCACGGCAGCATCAAGGTTGTTTAATGAGTTCTCTGTGTATATCATTTACTGTAATTCTACATGTATGTCATCTAAGATACAAAGTGCCAGTGGTCTCCAGGGAACAGGCAGCTATCTGGTCTTTTTTAGCATGAGCAGGTTTAATAAGCAGCAAATCTAAGGTTATCTATCCGCTTTTGTATTGTGCTGCATCAACCACTGTAGGGAAAGCAGCTGTTGTACAATGTTATCTGCCTTTAGCAGGCGCAGGAAACATAAATCACACGGGGTTCTGCTAATACAGTTCAAAAGGAAGGGTTTCCTAGGGAAAATGTAGATTTATTAAATTATCTGTGCCCGGTATTGTGCATGCTGTGCCGGGTGGCTAAGGAGGGTATGTCTATATTGCAAAGTTTGAGGATTAATGTTGATGAAAGCAGTTATGAAACCGGGGCATTGCTTACTCATCATATCATTTCAGTGGAAGAGCATTGTTTTCACCAAAGGCTGATTTTCTTCTGGTTTTCACTACAGAACAATTCTAGCTTTCCTCATCTCCATAACATGGGTGGGTTTTCTATAGTCTTCTAAAATGAATCGGGCAGGGCTGAGAGTGATTTCAGTGCAGCACAAGCACAATATTTTCTGTTAAGTGCAGGAAGTTGACATTTCAGTGGAATTCTGGAAGGACCAATGGATGGATATTAATATATTTCTGCATTCACTGCCCTGTCACAAACTTTGGGAAGAGCCCCGGATGACCTATGATATGGGGGGGGGGGGGTTATTGCTGGCCATCAGACTGAAGACATCTTGAGGCAGAAAATAAGTACTGCAAGAAAAGTCTCAGTCATAAAATATTCATTTTTAACTCATTATTGGTCAGAATACTACTTTTAATTGCCATCAATGCAAGCCTAAATTTTTAGTGCAACTCTGTGGGTCATATCATCCTTGATTGCTTGCACTCATTCTTTAATTATTGTTATTGATACACAGTATTTATATAGTGTCAATATTTTAGGCAGGGCTTTACAAAGTCCATAGTCATGTCACTAACTCCCCCTCAAAGACGCTCACAATCTAATGTCCCTACCGTAGTAAAATGTCCGAAATACAGTCTAAGGTCAATTTTGAGTGGCAATTAACCTAACTGCAGATTTCTACTAGAAGGATTATTTTCAGACCAATGAAATACAGTAATTAAAAATTGAGCATCAAAGAAAAGTTCAAATTAAAAAAAAAAAAAAAAAACCTTTGCAAAGAAAAAAAATTAAAATGCATACCGAAAACAAGGAGCATTAAAAATAAGCGGAAAGTGCACCCATTTGTGAAAGGTGCACCCTTTGCATTAGCCACCCTCGCTCTTGCTTTGCTACTTGGTGAGTTGCAAACCCAGAACAAAGAAGTTAGTTAGAAATCCTGACCTGCATACCTGCTGTCGGTCACTAACTAAAATCAGTTTATTAACTCTTTGTAATTCTTAGAACCTAATGATAAGTTTAGGACAATTTTATTTTCATAGTTTTCCATAACATTGCTGGTTTGCATTAATACTTTCCTGACACATCAGATGTCAACTGTATCTTATGACAGGTCCACTGTAACATTGATTTCCTCCTATTATTAACACTGCATTGTACCTGATTTATTTTATTATTTTTTGTTAATTTTTTTAGATTACCACTAGAGGGCACCGCAGATATTCTTTTTGTATTTTTGTGCCTTGAACTAGATATTATTTTAGTTGTACACAAAAGAGCAATTTTTTTTCTCTTTTCTTGTAATTGGAAAAGTTGCATTTTAATTAAAGAAAAGGATTTGCTTAATCTTTACATACCTGTAGGTTATATTGCTTGTTGCAAGGCTTCATCTTTATTCATTTAACTTAAAAATGATTTTTCCGTTCTTGATTTACTATATCTCCAAACTGCCACCCCTTCTATCTCGTGTGTCGTTTGCAAATGTTTAAAAAAGATTGTGCAAAGAAAGAACCTGCACAGGCAGCAGCTGACAGTTGACAGCCTATAACCCTCGGGGACACCTAGCATTTACCAGTAGGCGTCTGGGGTTGGTGAAGTTGCAATTAAATACAGCTATACTGAACTTAGTACAAATGCAGAACATCCAGTGCTCAGAGGATACTTTTTATCAAATGTACAAGACTTTTATTACTTTCCTATCATCCTGATCATCATCATCATTCATCCTAAACATCATCATCTATCAACTCCCCCACAGGCTAATGGAACCGCAGGGAAGAAAAATGCTTCCATGGGGGGAGGGTGGGCACAGGCTCGTTCTCTTCCGCAACCAATGTATATTTATGATTTTTTGAAAGTAAATGCCAGACTGGGCTTTAAAGTTACCAGCAAGGTCTTGTCATTGCCAATGTCTTCTGAAATACTAGTTCCCTGGCTATCTCCGGCTTCTGTCCAGAAGTTGCACGCAGCTACACAGAACTAATCTGCATACGGTTTCCAAGTCAAAAGTTATTCTATTGAACTAAAAGTTCCTTTAATAAGTGCTGACAAGCACGATTTGGTATGACAGATGGGACTGTAAGTGTCTGATGTCACAAATGTTTCTTACAGCCGGTCCAAACTTTTTTGTGTAATTGTACATTGTGTCACACATGTACAGCTCGGTTTACAGTCTCTGTTGTGTTAAGATGAAGTAACTTCAGTTTACATGTGTGACATCATACTTATTTTTTTCAAATGTGTACAGCACAAGACAGTAAAACAGAAGCCACAGATGATAGTATATGAGTTGACATTCTCCATCACAGCATGAACAGCATAAGACCCCAGTCATAGTTCCCTATGATTGGATCATACAGCACACATTATCACCTAATATAATAGGGAATACACTGGATCGGTTCTAGGCATTGATAAACACTACAATCACATATACAGAGCAGCACAACACATTTAATACACTGAAAACTGCAGAGAAATTCTGGATTTTGTCTGCGCAGGGGATGTGCAGGGTTTCCATTGAACTAACTGTATGGGGCTTGTGTGCAACATCAAGAATGCAGCAAGTGTGACTGACACCCCTTTAATCACAGAGGGGTCTAATAAAAGAATTGGTTGTCACAAGGACAGGGAGTGTGCCAGCTGTAATGCTTTTTAGTTTGGAGGCAAACAATGGGGAGAAGGGAATGGAGAAGCTGGAGTTCTGCTTTAAAGTACAATGTTGCTTTACCCTGCATGGACAAGGTTTGTTATAAGTACAGAAGTGAGTGCCCTAAATCTTCTTTTAACACATTGGACCTGGACAAACTACTTCATTGATGGCTGAAATTATGGCATGTGACTTGTGTAAAGCCTGATTTATTTGTTCCTAATAACAGAGCTGTCTTATAACGACGCAGTATGAACTTCTACTGGTAACTAGCAGGGGGTTGTGCAGCCCAAACCGCAGCTTCTCATGACAGATCCCACGCTTTGTATTAGCCTTTATAATTATGTGTCGGAGTCCCCTGGCTTATTATCCTCCTGATCTTCAATATGGCTTTCATCTGCCCACTTTGTTCCTCATTGTGAGCTTTTTATTCTGTTCATGACAGGTTAAGGAGCAGTTCCACCATGCTGGCCTTATGGCAGACGTAGATCTCGATCCAGGTTCCACTCTCAATAAGAAGATCCGGAATGCACAGCTTGCACAATATAACTTCATTCTCGGTGAGAGAAATCATTTTTTATCCATTTATTAGGATTTCAGTAGTTTTGTATTTGCAATCATAAACTGAATTTAATGTTTTGTATGCCATGATCAACTAGATATAATATACGTGGAAAGCTGAATGGACATTATCCTTTAATAAAGGTGACATATGCCTGTTGCTATAATGAGACTTAAATCACGTTACTGTATCATGTAGTTATTTCAGAATGCTGCAATTATTGAAATAAACCCCAATCAAGTACTTTATAGATCTAAAAAGGATAGTGTAAGAATTCCAGCCAAGGTTAAACCACTCTTTAGAATGTTGGGGTTGGTTTTGATTTCAGTAGAACCCCGAATTAGCAAAGTGATTGATTCACCTAAAGCATTTTTGAGTGTCTGATTGGCGCTACAGTGACTAGAACCAGCGAATACACTGGCTTGCAGGTTTGTAGGCTCCTACTTATTCATGGTGTTTGTTTCTGCTTTATGCAGAATAAATTACACGGGGTTAGGATAATTTTGTGGGGGTTTTTGGACAAAACAAAAACTGGTTTCCATCTTTCTGCAGTTTTTGAAATTAAATGGAAGTGTACCATTCCAGTTACCAGCAGCCACAAAAATGGAACAATGTTTTTTAGATGTAGTTTAATAAACTGGAACTTAAGTGAAACAGAATGCCCTGGTACCCCAGAATCTGGAGACAGTGGTTTATCATTGTTGGTTAAAGAAACCACCTATCAAAGGAAAAGTCATCTCTGGATCCAGCTGTGAAAACAATGATACTCTGGTTGTTCTTGTCAGTGGTGGGTGGCCACAAACAGCAACCATCCTCCATCTTCTTGACTAAAGCAGATATTTGGGTAATAAAAATCCACAGGGTTCAACAGTCCTGGGAAAAAACATAGTAAAAAAAATATAGTAAATAAAGGGATTCGTACAGGTACACTTTAAGTTATCTACATAGCTTTAATGTATTATGTTGCTTTTTAAAAAAAAAAAAATTTAATTAATGCAAACTGTTCTGCGCAAAGCATATGACCTGTTCCATCTGGCTGTCTTTGCCCTGTTGAAGCTTCTCGACAGGTTGATGCCTTGTCCGGCTTTCTAGGAATTTCAATTAGGGAACGATTTTCTTGCACTAGCAGCAAAGACACTCTAGGGGTAGCCACCTCTACACCAATACAGCTGTTTCTTTTATATTTCAGTGATCGGAGAGAAAGAGAAGACCAGCGGAACAGTAAACATCCGCACACGAGATAACAAGGTGCACGGTGAGCGCACAGTCACTGAAACCATCGAGCGGCTCCTCCAGCTGAAAGAATCCAGATGTAAAAACTCAGAAGAGGAATTTTAAAGCTTCATTCTCAGCTAGCACTGTGCAAAGAATGATGGCATTACAATGCAGTGCTAGAAAATGAGCCAAACTAAACAAAGAAGCCCAATAATTTATGTCTCATGTTCATTAGTGAGTTCTGTCTCAGGTGACAGTTATTTTTATGCTCCGGATTTATGCAACTTTTTCACCTTGTAGATCTTGATCATCTTTTTTTATATGGAATAATTTCAGATTTATTACCTTGCCCTTTTATGTCTTCTTGATCTGGACACCTGGCCTCATAGGTTATTTCCAAATATTTGTCCAGGCAAATGCTTCCCAGTAGAATGTGCTTTAATGAAGACAATCAGAAAGCTCAGTGAACAATGGTTTGATGATGTTACACAGGTTAGAACAAATTCTCACTGGGAGGAGGGGTGTCAAGGCTGAAAATGTAACACACACAACATACAAATAAACAGGAGAAATGTTTAGGTATTGTGTCTGTCTTGTGCTGTATCTGATTTTTGTGTAAAGTGCACTCTACTTTGTGCAATCAAGCAAATTGAACTGTGAAAAATAAGAGGGTAAGGATATTATGCTTTACATTTAATTTGTTTTAATTAGAGTCTCCGTGTATTTTGGAAAGGGGATAACTCCACAGCCTATTAAGATAAACATACTGCACCTCTGTATACTGTAACTATAAAGAGGATAGATTGTTTCATGAGGTTCTAAGATATTGTATGACAACTCCCCTATACCTAGGAGTGGTTGGTCATATTTAACTGGACTTGTTCTGTAACTAAGCTGTTTGGCAGGTATCTTCTGTGTTCTAATGAGTATCTGGCACAATGACCTATTCTATGGTGTGGTTACCCATGTGTTTTTAAATTGGAGTATGTTTACGGCACTCATTGGAATTGCTTAAAGCTAACCTAAACTAAAACTTTTACTTTACATAAAAGGGTACACAACCCTTATATATAAAGTTAACATTTTATTCCTCTTTACTGCAACACCCTTTGAATGCTCCTTCTACGTGTACCCGATCTCAAGGCATTTTCTTACATTGAGGGGAAAGAGATGCGGATCTCACACCTGCGCAGTGCGAGATCGGGTGACATAGACAGAAGGAAGAAGATGGGGAAAAATGGCAGTGAGAATTCTAGGACTGCACGGGACCTGATAGAGGACTTCTCCAGCACGATCGAGGGATCTGCGGAAACAAAGTTTTTTTTTTTTAATTATTTTTAGTTTAGTTCCGCTTTAAATTTCAGGTTTCTTAGATGGGAGGCAAAATGTCTTCATGTCTTTAAAATGATAGAACATACCCAGCTGAATATGACTAAATCCTACTGGGTATACCATGACCTAGATAAATGAGAACCTTTACAGATACAACTGCAGCTGTCACCCCTAAAACTTGCCCTAGTTATCAGATGATTGGCTCCTAATCAGGTTATTTTTGACCAGTTCATACAAAAAGACTTTTGCCAGGGGCAATTATAGTCATCTGTCAGCCATCTTCACCTAGGGCAAGTCTCCTAATATGACTTCTGTTCATCAACAGGCCTGTATATCCAACTGCTTTATGTATATGAGAGAGGAGAAGAAAAAAGACAGGCTTTTGTAGGGCCAAGTGGTTTATAATAAAAAAAACTAATCTATATTTGCGTCTTACAACCTATAATCTAAACACAGACCACCTATGCTAGTCCTAGCTCAACATAGGTGTACTATTCTACCATCAAAGATCAGTTACAATAAGTTTCAACAATAATAATGTCGAATCATGGCTGGATTTCCCTGCCCGACGCCTTTCACCCAGTGGGGCTTCTTCAGGGGATCGGGAGATCATAATAGGATTGCTGAAACTTTAAACTCTGAGAGACAACCCCCATAAGCTAAATCACCCCCTCTAGGGTAAGGAGATACCTGTTCCAAAGCCGAAAAAGAGATACTCTTAAGATCACAATTGTGGCATGTTCCCATGTGACAGCTTATGGGGGTTGTCTCTCAGAGTTTAAAGTTTCAGCAATCCTATTACAATCTCCTGATCCCCTGAGGAAGCCCCACGGGGCAAAACAAAACATGTCGGGCAGTGAAATCCATCCATGATTCTACATTAATATTGTTGAAACCTTATGTAACAGATCTTTGACTGTAGAATAGTACACCTATATTGAGCTAGGACTAGCATAGGTGGTCTTTGTTTAGATTTTAGGTTGTAAAACACAAATAAAGTTTAGTTTTTTATTATAAACCACTTGGCCCTACAAAAGCCTGTCTTTTTTTCTTGTCCTCTCTCCCGGACTCTGATTCTTGAATATTCACACTCTGGGTCTTTGAGAGTTAACTTTATGTAAGTTTCTGGGCTACTCTGTTTGGTGTTACATCCCTTTTTTTCAAATGCTTTATGTATATGACCATCTTTAATTTTCTTTGGAGTAAAAGTATTGGACTAAGTTGTCTATTACTTACCCTAAATGTCTTTTCCTGAACCCTGGATTCCTGTTTATTTATTTCAAGGAACACTTGGTGGGGTATAGGCTGGAAATTGGGGTCTTGTTTTGGGTGGTCCTAAGGACATCACTGGACATAACTGTACTGTTTCTCAGTGTAAAAAGGAGGGTTGAAGTTGGTGTGTAGGTTTTCATTCTGGGGTTCTGAAAATTTTTGATAATTACTATCAAATTATTCTACATGTTGATGATTGCTATGTGATTCACAGTTCTAACCCCAGTCACTCCTATTATTGTTCTGCATATAAATGTGGATAAGAATTTACATAATTGGCATGTGGAAGAAATGAGAAATAAATATGCCAAACACTATCATAATAGGTTATTACCACAGTTAGAATACTATATTGTGCATGATTGTGGTCCTTTTATGTTATCATTTTAAGATTGGTCTGCTTTGAGAGAGCTGAAGATGTAACACAAATCAATCAAGCGCAATCTTCACTGTGGGCAGCAAGAGACTAGGGGCCTTTAGCTCTGAGCAGCATTTGTAAACACCATCACAAACTTCCATCCACCAAGATAAGACTAAGCACAAAATAATAAAAACCTAAAGCATATTTCCAAAGTGTTAATACATCAGAAAAAAAGCTTGAAAATTAGATGTTTGAACCCTAGAACAAGTATGACCTATATTGCAGCTTACCAGTTGTGTATCCTGCCAAAATCCCAATGTCCTTTTACTTTCTAAATAGTCAGATGATATTTCCAATATTCCTGTCCTGTAAAATACAACAGAATGTCTTGCTGGGGTGAGTAAGAGGGTTTGGAGAGTGGGAAAGCTGCAAAAGAGCAGCCTGGGGTAACAACCCTGCGTCTTACATAAATACAAATCGGTGAGTGATCATTGTCACACGGGTAGTTCTGCCAGGAGCAAATAAAAGGAATCAACCCGAGAAAGAAAACCAATGCAACCACCACAAGGCCTGATAATATACAGTTAGGTCCATAAATATTTGGACAGATACAACTTTTTTCTAATTTTTGTTCTGTACATTACCACAAATAATTTTAAATGAAACAACTCGGATGCAGTTGAACTGCAGACTTTCAGTTTTAATTCAGTTGGTTGAACAAAAAGATTGTATAAAAATGTGAGGAACTAAAGTCTTTTTTTAACACAATCACTTCATTTCAAGGCTCAAGTAATTGGACAAATTAAGAAGCTGAAAATAAATTTGTTCATTTCTAATACTTGGTTGAAAACCCTTTGCTGGCAATGACAGCATGTAGTCTTGAACTCATGGACATCACCAGATGCTGGGTTTCCTCCTTATTAATGCTCTGCCAGGCCTTTACTGCAGCGGCTTTCGGTTGCTGTTTGTTTTTGGGCCTTTCTGTCCGAAGTTTAGTCTTCAACAAGTGAAATGCATGCTCAATTGGGTTCAGATCAGGTGACTGACTTGGCCATTCAAGAATATTCCACTTCTTTGCCTTAATAAACTTCTGGGTTGCTTTGGCCGTATGTTTTGGGTCATTGTCCTTCTGTATTATGAAACGCCTCCCAATCAATGTGACTGCATTTAGCTGGATTTGAGCAGGCAGTATGTCTCTGAACACCTCAGAATTCATTCAGCTGCTTCTGTCCTGTGTCACATCATGGATAAACACTAGTGTCCCAGTGCCATGGCAGCCATGCACGCCCAAGCCATCACACTGCCTCCGCCATGTTTTACAGATGATGTGGTATGCTTTGGATCATAAGCTGTTCCACCCTTCTCCATATTTTTTTCTTGCCATCATTCTGGTAAAGGTTCATCTTGGTTTCATCTGTCCAAAGAATGTTTTTTCCCAAATGTGTTCTGGCTTTTTTAGATGTTTTTGAGCAAAGTCCAATCTAGTCTTTCTATTCTTGAGGCTTATGAGTGGCTTGCACCTTGCAGTGCACCCTCTGTATTTACTTTCATGCAGTCCTCTCTTTATGGTAGACTTGGATATCGATACGCCTACTTCCTGGAGAGTGTTGGTCACTTGGTTGGCTGTTGTGAAGGGGTTTCTCTTAACCATAAAAATGATTCTGCGATCATCCCGCACTGTTGTCTTCCGTGGACGTCCAGGTCTTTTGTCGTTGCCCAGTTCACCAGTGCTTTGTGTCTTTCTCATGATGTACCAGACGGTAGATATTGTAGCAATTTCTCGGATGTGTTTTTTCTGTTTTTGCAGCTTGAGGATGGCTTGTTTCACCTGCATGAAGAGCTGCTTTGACCACATGTTGTCTGAAAGTTTGCAGTCTCATTTAGAATTAATTGTGGTAATATACAAAACCAAAATTAGAAACAAGTTGTCTGTCCAAATATTTATCCACCTAACTGTACATATGCATGCAGTCACTGGCCACTATGTTATATACACCCGTTCAACTGCCTGTTAATGCAAATATCTAATCTGTCAGTCACATGACAGCAACTCAGTACAGTTAAAAATGTTGACATTGTCAAGATGACCTGCTGAAGTTCCAAATGGGCATCAAAATGCAGAAGAAATTAGTAATTTTTTTAATGTGGCATGGTTGTTTGTGTCAGACTGGCTGGTCTGGGTATTTCAGAAGCTGCTGGGTATTTCAGGTATTAGTAACTCAAATTGCCACTGGTACATACTAAGGTGTGCAGAAAGGCACAACATATCAAACCCTGAAACATGGACTATAGCAGCAAGATCACATTGTATGCAATATGATGATAACATGAAAGCATGGATCCATTCTGCCATGTATAAAGGATTCAGGCTGCTGCTGGTGGTGTATTAGTGTGGGAGATTATCTTGCAGGAAGTAGCCACCAGAAGTTAGTACACTGTGGTTATAAAGGGATGGACATTGAGCAAAAACAATATAAGGTAAGCTGTGGCATTTAAACAATGCTTTATTGGTAATAAGAGATCCAGGTTGTGCCAGAAAGTATCTTTTATACATTACAGTGTTATGTAATATGTTGGTGCTATATAAATACTGTTTGATATTAATAATTACAGCACCACCACCAGCTTCAATCATTAATACAAGGCAGGATGGATCCTTGCTTTTATGTTGTTGATGTCAAGTTCTGGCCCTAATATATAAATGTTGCAGCAAAAATTTAAATTTACAAGACCAGGCAACCTTTTTTTATCTTGTCTAATTTTTATGAGCCCATGTGAATACCTCAAATGTAACAAGGTACAAATTTATCTGGTAAAAAGTTACGGTTTCCTTTCTATTAGCTCAAACCAGTCTGGTCTTTCTCCATCTAACATTTGGCAGCAGCAAGGCATTTTTGCAGGGACCTGCTGCTCACTGGATATTTTCCCTTTTTCGGACCATTCTCTGCTAACCCTAGAGATGATTGTCAGTAAAAATTCCAGTGGAGCAGCAATTTCTGAAATACTCCAACCAGCCTACTTGCCATCAACAGTCATGCCATGTTTAAAGTCACAAACCGCCTTTCTTCCCTATTCTGTTGCCTAATTTGAATTTCAGCAAATCATCTTGACAATGTGTACATGACTAAATGCATCCAGTTGCTGCCATATGATTGGTAAATGAGCTTTTTTGTGTTCGCAAGCAGCTGTACAGGTGTACCTAACAAAGTGGCTGGTGTTCATCTAATAAGTAGTCCACCTAATTCATGAACATGACTTCCAGGTGCAGGAACTGGGGCTTATCAGAGGTCTTACTTTAAAAGATTTGGGGCGGATTTGAGGTCCAATAGTTAAGAAATTGGGGTATTGAATAGTTCATGTTACCAGTAAATTTGAATATGTTGTGACTATACACCAGTTTTTTAAAAATAATATTTAGTTCATTTTTCCATTAGCAAATGTTGAAAAGTCAAAATGTTGAAATGTCTAAAAGTTGAAAATTGAAAATAAACCATATAATGCGTCATTGTTCACAATTTCACCGGCTGTCTAATGCTTGTAAATTGACACTTAATGTGAGAAAGGTTCCTGCTCTCTGCATAACAATTTGAAGGACAGCAGATGGAAAAACATGTGATAGAGCCCATTACTGAGAAAACAAACTCAGATTTTTGACAGCTCCATGATGGATGATGTGGACAGTGCAGTCTATTTAGAAATGTTACCCAGCTTTTTTTTCCTGTCCATTAGTCGAAAACAGCAATATTTTTTTTATAAAAGGCCATCTCCACTTGTGTGGAGAGGGCAAGTTTCATATCTTGGCTAAGTGTTAAGTACCTCCATCACCTCCTACATGTGTGTGAAAGACCAAAATTAGCCTTGTGATGTCACTTGTCTTTTTATATGTGTATGGAGGGGCAAATCATAAGAAAACATGAATAGCCTAGTGTAATGCACGCGGGTGTGGACCCACTGTGCCACTGACTGGGTATGCTCTGGAGGAGCGTAACTAAGCCGCTACCTGGTCTTCACTAGAGCCTCTGATGGTGAGGATAGGCTTGGGCCGCAGGGTAGCTGCCAGGTGCCACTCCAGAGCGATCCCCAGGTCAGTGGCAGCTGACCAGAGGGCTCAGGGTACTCGGTGCAAGCACCGAGGGGGCTTGCGTGGCCAAGAGGGAGGTGGCAATCAGACAAAGTCCAAAAACAAGATCCGAGGTCAGGATCTGCTCAGGCAACTTCCTGTAGTAGGAGGTGCCTTTAAATACCTGCAGAGATCCAGCCATAGGCTGTAGAAACATAGGGCGTGTATGTGTTGCCTCATAGATGGAGAGACACACCTACGCCAGCTCAAACACCAGTGCAAGTCTCCAGCAGGAAGGAAACTCTGGCATGGAACACAGGTACTGGGGTTACTCTACCTGAGAGATAGGACCTGGCGCCCGTGCCTGCAATTAGGAGCAGCGGCGCCGGCGCGACCTGCAGGGCTAACACCCAGCTACTAAATATCAAAAATTGGAATATAGAATCAAATAATGTTTCTGATTGCTAACATGCATCATGTTTTCAAAGTTTTTTTTTTACCCTTTTAGCCAATCACAGGCTTAAGGCTTTTTATTTTATGTAATGTATTTTATGTAATAGTTCCGGCAATATTTCATGGGTTCAAGTGCATCTCCAGACCCACCTATCCTTTTCCTTGTGTAAAAGTGATCCAATAATGCCTTCTCACCCTTCTTCCCCCTCCTCTGAACGTAATCATTTCCCTACTCCAAGGATAACTGACACCCACCATTTCTTATGAGATCAGGCCGTCATGGGCACACCCGCTGGGCTAAAAGTACAATTCCACACAGAACAACACACATCACAATGTGACATACTGGCCAGGGAGCTTTTCTAGAAAGTATATCAGTTACCACCTAACAGACTGATTAGTATTACTAACATTCTTCATGGATAGAAAGACAGAGCCCTGTTCATTCCATTTTTTTAATCCCCACCAATGCCATGTAGCCATATTCTGGACAAAACAAACATTTAAACATGTTACCCATGTGCAATGAAAATGTTCACTGACAATACACCAATATAAATTAATTTATGGATATTGTATGCTTATCTCTATTTCTTCTGTGTGCCTATTTTCTCATTTTTGTTATTCTGTCAGTGGAAAGTCTCAGGCCTTACTTACCATATGTTCCTTATAATGACACATTTTCCTAGTATTAGGTATAATGGTGATAATCTTTTCCATATTCACTCAGCCTGTGTGGGGAAGTATTACTGAGGTGTCCAGGTGGAATATTAAATTATGAGCCATTGCATTGTCCATATGTGTTCACATATTGGTAGCCCAGCAGGCTGGTGCTGGTGCATCAAGCTCTGATATTGCCTATTTAATTTTAGTTTTGGAAGAAAAAATCCTACATTCTTTACAGGAACCTGATTAGTTTCTCAGTGTGTAGCTATTGTGTTCTGTGCTAGCCAAGCAGATCTGCATCACTGCTATAAGTCTGCACATTTAGCTGAAGTCTTACTGATTGTCCCTTGTGGGTCACATCTGGTTGACTTTCAAGAATCCTAATACATCTCATCATCATCTTTTTCCTTTCTCTTTCAGTGCAGTTAAAATAAAATTTTAGGCAAACCATCAAGCGCACAGTTAATATCCATATATGTTTACCATTTACCTGCCAGAATATTTGATGAAAGTGGACAAGCCATTGCATTTTGGAGGAATAAAATGCTTTTCTTTCATCAGAAGTTAGATTGCTTGGTTGATGGAAATTGAAATCAACTTTGGAATAGATTGGCACCTTCAACTAATAAGCATGCTTTAACAATTGTTATTCATGACCGTTGTAATGGTATATTGTAAATACTCATATATAAGCCATTTTTTTTAACCTGAAAATGCCATTGGAAAAATAATCTCATTTTATACTTGAATAACATTACTAAAAGATTCTGTGTCCTCATGTAAAGTTTCTAACAAAATCCTACCATTATCGTTTTTATCGACATTTTTAGAGTTTTTTACACGCTTTACATGAAGACACAGTGTCATTTACTGGTTGCCAACAATAATTCACAAAAGATATGAGTAAGTGGCCCATCATAACCATCTCAAATGTACAAAATACTTTAACCTTTAAATTGGGAATAAAAAAAAAGACTAAGCCAATGTGATTTGAATTGTTTTCCCTTTAAGCAACACTCACCTGTCCCCGTTCCCTAGCAGGGCGCTGCAATCTTGTTTTTTCTTCTCTTCTTGGAGAAGACCTTAGGCCACCTTTATTGGTTGTGCCAGATGATGTAATACCTGTGACGTCAGGCGGAAGTTTATTTATCCCCAACATGCGTAGGGGATGTCAGGGTTACCAGGTATCCTGCTAAAGCTATGCAAGATTTTTTGACAGATATCCAGAAAGATTGGGCTACTAGAAAGGAGGTTAGTCAAGAGGTTAGTACCAACCAAAAATGATTCAAGGGATATAGGAAGCACAACCAGGTAAAAGCCATTTGTTCCCAAAGTTTAATATTTGTCTACAGGAGGCTAGGAGGCTAGCTTGTCTTCATTATTCACACATTTGTACCACAAATTGCATAAAAACAACAAGCCAACATATGTGAGCATCAAAACTAGACCACGAAGCATTGGATAAGGGTGGCCCGGGGTAAAGAATTACATTATGTGAATGGACAGATGTGTGTGCGTCGTTTTCCTGGATAAAGATGACAGCGGGATGCAAAGACAAGCTCGCAGAGGCAGTGTGACCTACAGATTCTACTGCCAGATACCACAGAACACTTACTGAGATCTTGTGGAGTCCATGCTCAAAGGGTCAGTGCTGTTTTAGTGGAACAAGAGGAAGTGACACATTTTTAAACAGATGTTTTTTAGGCTTTATTATTAGATCTAAGATCTATTTGTAATTATATATTCCTATTATTAAATTTATAAATGCCAGGAATACTCTATTGTCTGGACCAGGCATTCTCAACTTGGGTTCCATGAAACCTCTGGGTTCTTCAAGACATTCCTAGGGGTTCCTTGAGCTGTAACTGATTCTCCATTTGATTGCTCTACAGTTTAGGACAAGTCCCATATTGTGAGAGCCATTGGCATAATGTCAAAGAACTTCCATGTTTGACCATCATTGTAAGGGGGCAGCTTTTCAACTGACACCCAATAAATGTTTTTTTAGAAGGTTGTCCCCCAGACCTGAAACCTTTCAAAGGTTCAAAGGTTGAGAAGGGATGATCTAGACTTTTGCATGCCAAAATATTAAAATTTTTTATGCTATTTACGAGCAGTGAAATTATTTCCACTTTTTTGACATACACAAAATTGTTTTTGTGTTTACTTTTTTGTTTGTTTGTTCCAAAATTTGTTGTCATCCCACAACACTTTGGACATGAGAATTATTTGCTTCTGAATTTAATCTGTTTCTTTAAAAACAAATCCAGCGGTTTCGATCGAGTGTGTTTGATGATAATGTTTATTTCATACCAAGTGTCTTCTGCAGAGTTAATCATTTTTGTGATAACACAATAATGTGGAGGATTTGTAATAAATTATTACTAGAATACATTGCAGTTTTAATTAATTATTGATGGTAGCTTGTAAAAAAGAAACTTTTGTGTTATGGATGTTCTGTTTGATGAATCTGAATTGGAAGACAGGAGAATGGAGTTAAATGTCTACTTTGTTCCTAATATTGAAAGAAAACAAATTTTATTTTTCTAGGGGCAGCATAAAGCGTAGAGAAAGGCAAAATATGCAATATATCTCCACAAAACATTTTTAAAGACCCCGCAAGTAAAAATACCTTTTTATCTGCCTAAATGCATCAGATCTGACAACATGCAGAATTCAACTTTTGACTGGTGTCAGCCCTTCTCTATTACTTTTGCTAAACAATGTAACCACTCTTACTCTCAGATTGCTACAGCACAAAGTCTTAAGCCGCGTACACACGTGCAATTTTTGTCGTTGGAAAGGATCTTTCATGATCCTTTCCAACGACAAAGGACTGCACGATGCATGAACGGTGCTGTACATACAGCACCATTCATGCTCTATGGAGAGGGGAGGGGGAGAGCGACGAGCCTTCTCTTTCATTAGGATCGGTTGTCGTCCATCGTCCGTGGATCCGCCAGGACGGTCGTTCGGACGATGGACGACGCCAACTGTACACACGGCAGATTTTCGCCCGATATCTGGCCGATGCCGATTATCGAGCGATAAAAATCTGACGTGTGTACGCAGCTTTACTCATCTTGCATGGCGATCCCCTTCAACTCAACAGTGTCTGTGCTCCTGTGTAAAGTTATTACCCTCTTGATTGGCCATGTAATAATGTAAGACTTGCACACACCAAAGTATGGAAAAAAATCATATATGAAGTAAGGTTATATTCCATAGAAAAAAAAGAAAGTTTTGGTTGCATGTGCTTAGTTTTACATCTTAGGTCATTGCAAAACCTGCCACAAAATGCCCCCATACCTGAACACCTGGGTTCAGGGCTAGGAACACTGATGACCGTTGTGAACCCACATGTCTTTGTATTAGCTTTATATAATCCCTTGCACATTAGCGTCCAGACTGGAAAAAAGAGAGGAAGTGTTGTAAGCCAATCAGAATTTGCTGCAGTGCAAAGTGCTGTACACAGAGCAAGCTGATTGGAGGAGAACATAGACGCCCTCAACAGTAAGCAATTTTCATTCCCCTCCTTAACCAAGCTGTATTGATACCAATGGAGTAAAATAAATGGCCAGGGTTTTGCTTTGTTGTCTGACAGGGTTGGGTAGATTAGAAAACTGTCTGAAAAGTTACACATTTTTGGCATTTAAGATGATTCACACATATGCATTTTTGCTATAAAGTTTCTTACTATAGTTTCTTTTAGTTTTGCTTAAAAGTTAACACATCCAAATGGTAACAGATCGCTGTCATCTCCGCAAAAAATTTCTTTAGAAGTTTGCTTTTAATGAATAACTTTTTAAAAAAAAAAAAAGAATACCAGAACAGTTAGACCTCATTAATCATAGCTTATCATCTCATAATTAAGGGTGTTTGTCTGAAATCTATAGACTTTTGTTCTTTTCATGAAATGTTAATAAAAGTATTTGAATATAGATACCTGTGTGGGTGTTGGCAATCTTTTGACAATTGGACTGGAGAACTATGACACATGGGAACTGTGACATGAGCAATCTAAGGGGCATGTGGATGTCTGTGAAAGTTTTAGCAGTGGATGAGTTGTCTCTGCCTATCCTTTTAAAGTTAACTAAAGCTTGTTTTAAAGCAGAACTTAATTTTAAAAGCAAAACAATGAAAGCAGGCAGCTCTTTATTGTATTGTAAAAGATACATACCTGCCTGTTCGTAATCTTCTGTTGAATGCACACTGAGCTGCTCGTGTGCAGCTTGGTGTACAATGCCAACATACAGAACCTGGGTATAAATGCACTCTTGTGTGCATGCACGGGAATTAAGTTATTCCCGCCTGGCTAATCACGATGACCGAAGACCCAAACCCAGAAGATAACCAGGGGAAAATGTTGGCTTCAGCAATAGAGTGGGAAAAGCTGAGATTACCTTCAATTTAAAGAGGAAGTACATATATATAAAAATTTTTTCACCTGCCAAAAAATTTTTATTTCTGTTCAACCACACCAGTTTCACATCTGACAGACAGCAGAGAGTGTTGTGATTGACTTTGCTCTATTAAAGTTAAAGGGTAACTGTAACTTTGTGGTAAAATACAGAAACAACAGGTTCAGACCTGCTTCGAGATAGAGCAATCCCTCTCAGCTTCCAGGGACTTACCACCCTGCCATCTGATTGGTCACTTAAAGCGGACCTATCACCAGAAATATACCTTTAGAAAAAAGGGTGGCACATTTGACAGCCAGTGGTAGTGGGTAGTGTTGGTTGAATATCTCACAATTCGATTCGACAGCTATTTGATCGAATAGGGGGGGTATTGTTCGGGTGATCGAATGCTGAATTCGAACACTATTAAAGCTAATAGTGGGAAAATTCAGGTTATTTTTCGGATTTGTGAAGAACTGCAAGGGCAATCAGGGGAGCAGAGCTGACAGCTGCACCTGATTGCTCTTACAGCCCTTTACTAGTTGTATGTGTTCTTGGATAGAGTTTCTCTATCCAAGAACACAGGGAGTCCTGTGTTCCTGGATAGAGAAACTCTATCCAGGATTAGGGATAGTGCTCCCTGATTGGCTCAGGGAAAGCTTTCCTCAGCCAATCAAGGAGTACTAAAGGTTTTGAATGGGGAGACTTGTTCCCATTTAAATTTTACTGCCGGGAATCGGACACTGTTCTCAATGAATGTGACCGCGGCTGCATTCATTGAGAAGATCCCCGGGGTAGTAGAGGCTAAATGGGCACAAGCCTCCCCATTCATTCACCTCTAGTGCTCTGTGATTGGCTGGGGAAAGGAAAATCCTGATGACGCTGGAGCTGTCATCAGGGTTTAACTTGTCCCCATTTAACCTCTAGTGCCTGGGGATCCCACACTGACAGGAGGATTCCCATGGCTGTGCAGCCGTGGGAATCATCCTGTCATTGTGCGATAACCTGTAAAAAAAAAAAGTTAGTTACACAAATCACACAAAATCAATAAATTACTTTAACATTAATTGTTTTAACACATTTTTTACACATATTTGTGTTTTCAAATTGTGAATTTGTGTTTTTCGGGTCAGATCTATCCGAATTCGAACAGCCATATTCGCGTCGAATATAAGGACAACCTGAATTCGAACACTAACACTAGTAGTGAGCGGTACTGGTACTGCTGCCCCCATTCATTCTCTATGGCAGTGTTTCTCAACCAGGGTTCTGTGGAAGCCTAATGTTCCTCCAGAGGTTGCTGGGGGTTCCTTGAGCTCTTTGTGAGTTTCAAGTCAGCTGGATTGACACCGATGATCTTTTGGGCTATCTGTAAGGTTGGCCAGCAATGAAGGAGGTAATCTTCCAACTGACCATCACTCTAATATACTGTGAGCTGTGCATTTAGTAATTATATTAGGGGTTACCTGAAGACCTGAGAATCATTTTAAGTGTTCCACCATGTTAATATGGTCGAGAAACCCTGCTCTATGGGGCTGCCGTGGGCAGAAGATACATGTAGTTTCCCCTAGAGGCAACTTGAAAGTAGATCTAGCTCCATCTGTGTTTCTATATTTGAATGCAGCCCACCTTCTACTGTGCAGGAGATTACAGGAGATACAATTTGTGTAGTTGCATTACCCACATTTTGAATTACAATTACAAGGCTCAAATTTTTTTACAAAAGAGCTCCTACATTTCTAGTCATTGGAAAGGCTGCAACCACTACAGCCCAAAAGATCAGTGGTTGAAAACAATAGCTTTTGCTGCAATACTTCTCAGCCTCTCCGTTGCTGTCCTGATTTCAATCAACCCAGAAGACTGAGGACATGTTGTAAGTGCAAGGCATCACCCTGAATGCTCACAATGTAAGGAATCATCACTTTTCTGTAAATTGTTGTCAATCATCCAATGTTGGAAAGAAAGAAGAACACCCCAAGTCTCAAGTTTCCAGCCAGAGGACTACAGAAAAATATTAAGTATAAAGAAACAAAAATTACACAGCAAAGGTGCACTAGGCGGGAGTAAGGTGAGTCTGGAGCTGGGTCATTTTATATTTTTTTTTAATGCACAACTTGCTGAAACTTAGCTTTAAATATTTTTAAAGTTATTTAATTTTCCCAGATCTAAAGTCAGTAAAATTTGAATTCACTAGCTGTACCCCTTTAACCAGTCAGAAGAAAACCCTACAGTAAACATTCACCAAGCTGAAAAAAGTATGATTTCTCTTTCTAATACATTTCTATGATGTGTATCCACTACATCACCGCCGGCAAGATAAATAATAGGCTTACTATGGCCTTTTACATTGCAGACACAAATTTAAATGTACTGTAGTCATGAAAAAAATATGTTTTTCTGGCAGCAGCAGAGTGCTCAGTAAGCTGTATTTAATACATTGCAATGTGCCCCAGTTGTTTTGTTTGTCCTGTTTTATCTCTAGCAGAGAGCAAGGATCTTGCCATTGTTTATGTCTTCTTCCTAGATATTTGTTGTGCCGGAGTGCTGAGTGGGATAAAAGTGGATAAGAATACGCATAATAACCAAAATACTTCTTTCTACAAGGAAATGACTTTTTCTTCTACAAAGGAATGAGGCTGTTCTTGTCTTTCATGCAGATTATAGACGGCAATTTTTTAACAGCACTCAGATTTGCCCTTCATTCAAAATAGAAGTCAGCATTCAGCATTACTATAGCTGAAGCCATTATAAACCTAATGCTAAATGTGTGCCATGGAGGCAGAGGCATATCAAAGGGGCAAATACCACTGTGCCAACTTATTCTACAAATGATCACTGCACTGGGGTCATAGCTAGGTGTAATGGGACCCTATACCAAATTAATGACCTTGATTTTACCTTTTTTTTTATTGTTTAAATCTAAAAAATCAGTCCTGGTTGCAATGACCTTATGGCTGATGCAGAGGCAGTAGTTTCTTTATTATGTTATTTTGCTAGAAAGACTAAGGACTTCCTGTGAGGGGCATCATAGGACCGCCCCCGAGGACTCTGAACTCAAGAAACTATGCAAATCACATTAGTGTTGTTTATTACTACTGCCTACTGATAGACAAGATAAGAAGAAGAGGATCATGAACAAACACATAAACACCCTGATGACACCTGGAAACAGGTAAGTATAGAAAAGGGGTACTGCTGTGAGGGTGCTCTAGCAAGTGAGAAGGAAAGCCAAGTATGCCATACCATATCACACCATATTTTCTTTTATTTTGTTATAGATGAAATGGTCACTGCTGTGTATTATTGATCAGACCTTCCATTGTAGCGCTGAGGCCTGAGTTATCATTTTGTTTCCAAGACTAGTTCACTTATGGAAATATGTGATATTAGGTTTTATATATGCTTGATGTAAATTGCTGATATTTTGATCTGCTCCATTGTACTATTGCAGACTATTTAGGTTTCCATATTTCCAGTTTATTATGTACTGCAAGAACAAAATTAGTCTTTCTTGGCAATGAACATGAGTGTAGCAGAAGCATATTATATCAGCAATCATTTATAATGCTGGCAACTTGACTTTTTTTACTGTTCTCTTTTATATGGGTACTTTATTTTAAAGCAATTCGTTTACTAAAATGTTGATATATTTTTGGACTAATTCTGTGTATTAAAATGCATTTGCTCCGTGACTGTGGTTTCCTATGAAGACAAATTTTCTAAAATGTGTGCAGGGATCGGTATAATTATTGTGCCACTAGGAATGATAAGTATTTCAATATCTACTTATGCTTGTATGTAAAGGTGAAAAGTTTATTCTAAAGCTATGTACAGAGAATAGATTTCTGTTGCCAAGGACTAATTTTTTTTTTTTTTTTTTTTTTTTTTTTTTTTTTTATCCAAGGACTAATGTTTGTGATCATCATAGGGACAAATCTAGTTTCAGTGGACTAAGGACACTCAGGGATCCATCCTTCTGGCAGCTAACATTCACTGCTTTTGCTATGGAGAAGGACATAGTAGGCTGCCTTCTGCTCACCATCCAACACCACCATCGTCCATCTTTACGTATCACAAAACCAGCAGCACCCAGTCAGGACAATGGTCATTTATTCTTACTGATGCTGGAAACAATTAGTAACAATTTAGCTTTAGGTTCGGATTTATCAGAATTGGGTTAAACTTTGTGGTCAAGTATTCTTTTATAACTGGTGGTGTCTCCACTGGGGCTTTACATACATTGTAAAAGTCCAAAATAATTGGTTGCAGTAGAGTCGATTGTACAAATGCTCTGGATCATCTGTTCTTAATCTTTTTATCATGGGGGAACCCTTTAAATAACTTTCACACCTTGGGGGAACCCCTACTATTATTACGATATCCACAGCTCACAGTATATTAGTGGGGTGGTCAGTAGGAATAGAATGCCTCTTACATTGCTGGCCATTGGGAAGAAGGTCACCCTTACAGTTAGCCAACAAAAATTATTGGTGTCCCTTAAACTCACTTGAGAGGTCCAAATTGCTCAAGAAATCCCTAGCAACCTCTAGAGGGGTATGGAACAGGGAATGAGAAACATTTCTTTAGATGGTGACATTCGAGTATTATTAGTTTTTGATAAACTAGAATGACAAAGTTGATATGGGTAAATTTTCTTTTTAACCCCCCTAGTGGTAATCCTGAGTGTGACACGGGGTGGATTTAGTGTAACGAAAGCAGTAATTCCAAGTCATACCTTCCAAGTAGCTTTAAACTAAAAAAAAACCCCACTTACCTTGTTCTGTCGCTGCCCCCCGGCACCCTGCTGGTCCCTGCAGGTCCTGGGGACACGCCTGCCTCCTCCGATCTCCAGCCTCGAAGTGCAGATTCGATCTACGGGGTTTCCCGGTGACGTTGGTACATGCGTCGTACGGATGGGACTTAGCGGCGAGAAATTCAAATAATTTTGTATTGGATTCAATACAAAATCGCTGTATTGAGTCCAATACAAAGAAATATTCATTTAATATATAAATTTATATTATATATATATATATATATATATATATACACACATATATATTATATATGCTACTGTACATATATATTACATGTTTTAATATTTTTTTTTCTATAGATTTTTTTTTTATTAAAGTTTATTATTGAATTTATTACATTTTTTTTAAAATCGGTGAGTTATGCCTAAGACTTATAGCCTACAAAGTAAAATACATTTCCATGCAAAACAACTAGAACGCTAGGGGGTTAATGCATATATACCACCATATTTTGCAGCACTCTACAACCTGAAGATTAAATAAACCTGCAAGTATTATTGGTAGGAAGGCAAAGAAATGAGTATGGTAATAGCAATGCTGAATATAGCTGTACATTTATGGCACATAGAAAAGCCAGCACCCAATTAGAGCTGCGTGTTGTATAGGGGTCTGTTCTATGTCATATACAAAAGAGAGGCAGTAATGGCTCTGGGAATTATTACAGGTAACATTTCCCTGCACAGAGTGACATATTGACATTTGTTATACAGACATGTTTATTGCAAACTGTACAGGTCATGTCTATTTTCATTTTCATTATACTGATTGAATTACAAGTATTCTTATTTAACTGTTTTTCATCTTTATTGATTGAAGAAAATGGCATACTTATTAGTGGTTCTGATAAGAATAAATAGGAAATATGCAGTATTATATATTATATATAACATAGAAAAATACATTTTAGGTAAATGCACAGAAAATTTGGAATTTTGTAATTCACACAGACAGTCTTTTCCCCTTATGTAAAGAATTCCCTAGCACAGTCCTTCCCCTCCTTGCTCATCACAGTCTTTGTCCAATAATTGGTATTGCTGGCCCAGTTATTCCACACATCCCCAAACTTACCTATGTTTTGTAGCTAACAGTCTCACTTACCTTCTAGATTCATTGAAGCCTCCGTAGCTTTTCTGGTTTGGGTTCCATGCTGCCCTGGAATCCGCCTTCCACCTGAGACAGAGACCGCCATCTTCCTTCATTCTTTTTCTTCCGCTGTCTACATCAGCAGGTGATACAGCCTGCCGTAAATGGGAAAAAAGCATGCCAATCTAGAAGCGTATGCGTGAAATCACCATTTTTTCCCCATGTAAAAAAAGGCCCTTTCAGGGGCTATTCAATCTTTTAAAAAAATAAGTATCAAGCCAAAAAAAAACTTTTTCAACTTTCATGAAAGAGTTGTCTAATTTTTTTTGTAAAGTAAAAATTTTAATGATAGGTCCACTTGAAATACATTAAATACACTTATGGGGATATTTTTTGTTTATTTAAATAAAAAGGAAAAAAAAAGCAAAATGCAAATTAAAGCCCAACTCTTGAAAAAAAATTCAACCTATGGATAAAAGCTGACTATAGTAAAAGAAAAAACCCTGGCATTGTTTTTATGGTTTGTCACAACCTCTGTAACTGCCAATGTTCCTGGACAAGTTGTTCTGCAAGTAAAATCAAGTGATATACAAATTATTACAGGTTTTAATCTTATTCTTTATTCACGTTTTTTTTGTTAAATCTCAAAGGTCTATTTAACAAAAAGGGATTCTGACAATAACCCTGGTGGGAATCAATTACTGTAATTGAAACACATAGATCTGGAAGATTCCCATGAGGTAATGTTTGAGGAAAGGTCTAATTCCTTGTTTTATAAATAGAGCCCAAGGTGTATATAGATAACTAGGCTTAGTTTTTCTTCCAGGCAATGTTGTAATGCATCGTTCTATCCACTGCCTATTGATCCTGTTTGGGTTGTAGAAGAAACATTTTTACTTGTGAAAAGCCACAAAAAAATAAAAATTGTTAGTAACTATGACAAATACTTTATAGCTAAATTCTTCATCAATTTATAGTTATTTAGAAGGGAAGTTCATGATTATGTAGTGTAAGTTGTGCTTACGATTGGTAGCCAAAGCTGACAACAACCCCAATTCCAAACCTTAAAAAAATGTGATACTAACCAAAAAGGTTTGCAAGAATACATTTTATCTAACAATTGCAGTAGATAAAAAAATGTTTTTTCACATAGAAAAGGGTCAAGGATCCATAGATGGAAAGACCTTTAATTTATATATAGAGTAAATAGAGAACTTTCAAAGCATGAAATTCCCCCAAGTCAGTTCTGCAAAAGGGGTCACACAGTTGGTTTCATCTACCTCTGATTTCAGCAGTTGTATTCTTAGAGGTATGAAGGTTATAATGTCTATAGTGCAATAAATCCCAAACACAGAAGAGATGAATATACCAACAATGAACTGTTGTTAGGGTTAAAGAATGTATTAGTGTGATGGTTACATTGAGGGTTAGTTGATATTAAGCTATGTACACACATCCAACGGTTCTCGTCTGATAATCAGCTCAGTGTTGATATCGGGCGAGAATCTGGCGTGTGTACAGCACCAATCATCCATCGTCTGAACGTCCATCCTGGCTGATCCACGGACGATGGACGACTAACGATTGTAATGCAAGGGAAGGGGGAGAGCGCGCAGCGGGGTGCCGCTCCAAGCTCTCCCTCCGCATAGAGCAGAATGGTGCTGTATGTACAACACTCGTTCTTGCATCGTGCAGTGCTAGTCGTTGGAAAGGATTGTGAAAGATCCTTTCCAACCACTATAATTGCACGTGTGTATGCGGCTTTAGAGTTTTTGGGGGATAGTTAGTATTAGAAATACAGAAAGGTTTAACATTAGAACATGTGTTAGGTTTACAAGTAGAGCTATAGGGATATAGCTAAGTAGGGATAGTGTCAGGTTACAGAAAGTGTTTGGGTGAGGATTACAGATGGGTTACAATATGGTAATGTGAAAGATTAGTGTTGGGGGATTACAGGTACAGAGTAAATGTAGGGGGTACAAGAAGGAGTAAGTATTACAGGTACAGGAACGGGTCGATGTAATGCTTACAGGGATGGTTTATGTTAGGGTTACAGAATGGGTTATGGCTCTATTTATAAAACAGAGAATCTAACAGTTCCTCGAACATTCCCTTGTGGGAATAATCCAGGTGCTTCAATGGCAGTAACTGATTCCCACCAGGGAATGTCAGATTCCCTGTTTTAAAAATAGAGCCCATAGTGTTATGGTTAAAAGGAGAATTATTTTGAGGGTTAGTGTTACAATTACAGGGCAGGCGACTGTAGTTACTGTAGGGATTACTGAAAGGGCAGGTCCTAGTGCTACTTCTGATTAAAATTGAAAAAATAATGTATAATGTTGTACCAATGGTGTATTTTTGCATAAAAAAGTATGGCACAGTATGTCTGTGTTATTTCTATCTGTAGTAATGGCAGTACTATTGGGAAGACATGTGTAAATGTTATAATGTGATCCTCTTTCCTGTTTGGAAGCAATAATAAAATAATATACCCTTCATTTATTCTGGATTGTTTAAAAAGGAGCTATTAGCCTTAAGATGACCTTTGTGGAGAAGGAAACCAGAAATATGTATTTACAGGGAAGTTTTATACAAATCACAGGCTGTACGTATTAATGACACAAAATAAATCAGATTTATATCCACTAGAGCCATAGATAGAAGTTCTTTGCTATTTGCTATTGGCTATTCCCTCTGAATTCAATATGTTTTGGGTCACCAATCTGGGACTACTTTAAAGATCCAAGGATTCCTATTCCATATAGTACCCCCACCCCTCATATTGAAAAATGCCCCACACATTTATAGTGCAGTTGGTAGATCAATAACTACCACCCCCTGCTACCCTATTCTTCTAAATAGGTAGGGTGATAATAAGGGATAGCAAAAGAGAGCAAACTTGGTACTGGACACATTACACACTTATATTTCACATCTAGTAAATGTAGAAAATACACCGATATATGGAGAATATGAACACAGAAAAAAATAACCTAATTGTTACTGGTCTGCTAATTTGTGTAAGTCTGCATGAAAATTAATAATTCTCTATTAATATGCCTGAAATGTCTAATATAACAAAACCATACACATGTCTTTGTCAGTAGTAACATTTTTTTTCACTCATCAACAATACCCTTTTGTAAATGTTTCACCATTATGTCATTATCTAATGGTCATTTCAGATAACGACTTTGTACTGTAATAGGGTTTGCTGTAAGTTATCAGATCCATTGGGAGGATTGGCTGCTTTTTTCCCAGTGAAAAGGCTTAGAGCATCCAGCTATTGTCAATTCCACATTAAATCTGTCAAAAAGCCTCATTATTTAGAGCAGAACATCTCCGAGGAAGTTGTAGCATATTTTGTTTGTCCTAACGGGATAATTATATGGACAGACTTTGAATTTATATGAATTCCCAATGCGATTCCAGCCGTGGAGGCCTGTTACCTATCAAGACTAATAATATAATGAAGGTTATGCATTCCCATGTCATTCTGGAAACGAAGGCAATAGGTAAGAAGAACTACAATACTTACTGTACATGAAATGATTTAGTACACTGTTAGTTTTGTTCACTAGAAAAACAACTAAATAGATTGTTTTAACAGGTATGTAGGAACTTTTTATCTGCCACATGATTTGTAAAGTAATCATATACTTATGTGGTCGTCACTTTTTTTGTGTATGGTATAAGCCTGACAACATGGAACTAAACCCTTTTTAAACCCCTTTTAAGGAAGAGGTCTCCAAAGCGCTAGGAGCTTCTGGGTATAGGCACTTTTAAGATTCTCCAGGTGGCTTGAAGTATAAAGAGTGGTAGAATCAGTAGTAAAGGAGGCTTGCCATGGAGGAACCGTGAGGAACCATAGGGATGGACATTCTGAGGCTGATGGCCTTGCCCAGCTGTGGCTTTGGGTATGAATAGCTTGGAAGATGAAGTCAAGATGAAATATAAGGATTGGAAGAGAGTCTTATGGGCTTCCAGTGTGTTGATCCAGTGCCCTCCAGATTGTGAGCTTCCTGTTTTGGATATTCTGCACCCCTGTCACTTCCTTTTGCTGTTTGCATTATTTGTTAAACCCCTAGCCCAGCAATTCTTTGCCACAGCTCCTCCAGAGGTTTCTAGGGGTTCCTCGAGTAGTGAACAATTTGTGCTTCTCAGGTCGGTTTAGGTAACACCAATGATATTTTTGGCTATATGTAAGGCAAGGGTCCCCCTATAGTAAAAATAGTTTAGAAAGGCAACCCTAGGTTAAACCACTGAAATTAGTCTGTGTGTGCTTTGTGCTGCACCTAAAGAGAGAAAACAATTAACCAATACTATGAGGCTAAATGCTTTACTAAAAAAACTATCACATAGTGGAAATTTAGAGAAAAATGCAGTCTTTTTTTCCAGTTCCTGGTGAATTTTTGTTTGTTTTTTTGTGTACACTTTATAGCTGGGCGATGGAGTATAGCACCTGGCTCTATATGTGGCGCCTCCATGACTATACACAAAATCTAGAGACAGATATTAAGCTATGCAGAGTTAAAAAAGAATGTAAATTGTTTTGTATGACATGCATCCTAGTAGGTTTACAAAAAGCTATAGAATGGTTTTAGGACTTGTTTGGAATTCCTTAAAAAATCTACAGTTACCATTGAAAATTACATTTTGAAAAGACAGCCTGTTGTACTCAGTGCTTTAATTTTTTTGCAGGACTTGTTAGTAATGTGATAATCTGAGAACCCCTACTTGGAATGCAGGACAGCTGTTCCCAAACACACCAACTGCAATCTTTTAGCTGATTCTCTCATACAGAAAGCCAGATGTAAAAGGAAATGTGCCAATAGGATTTTCCCATTGTCACTAACCACCTGCAGCCTTGCACTGGAAGTTTAAAGATTGGTAATACAGAAACCAGTGAGCAAGTCTTCTTTGTTAGTAATGTGGAAATCTGAGCACCAGGGGGAGTTAGGGAGGCAGTTACATAGCACTTCTGGTGACCATGTTAGGTGATCTCTAGATGCTTGTTACAGTCGACTATAAACAGGTAGGTAGTGTCTTTTCAAGGGTTGCATTAGTAGTTTATAGATGAATATGATAGGTTGCATGTGTGAAAGATTTTGTCCACTATTTTCACAGCAACAGAAATGGCAATAAAATTATTATGTAAATAAATATATCCATGGCGTGATGTAAAAAATTTGTAGACTTTGTTGGTCTGTTTATCTTTTCCCCCTTTTTACTGGTAAAAGTATTTGTACATTTTGAGTTGATTATGATGGGTCACTTGCATTAAATTAACTTTTGTGCATTATTGTTGGCCACCAGTAGATGGCACTGTGTCCTCATGTGAAGTGTGTAACAAACTGTAATAATATCTCAGAAGGCAAATTGTTATATACATTTATATGAGGACACACATCTATCTAATGGTGTGACATTTCTACAGGTCAAAAAAGATTCTGGTAATACTCAAGCATATAAGGTAATTTAATTTTATCTATCCCTAATATTATGCAAACTATTGTATTTATTTTACCTCCTATTCTTATTCTATTCAATATAATATTCCATGAAGAATGTCATTCAACATGTTGTAAGTAACATTTACAATTCCATTGCTGAATTATGAAAATACTTATTTAGGGAACAAGGGAACAGGTGTTGCTGCCCTGATCTGTATATCTTATCTCTCATCCTTGAAAATAATGAGCTTGCATGAGGTACACATATGTCTGCCCTCACACTGAACCCATCGTGTGATATAGTTAACCAATCAACATTCAACATTTGTCCCTGAAATCCTCATACAATATATTGAAGTCATGACATTATTTCTATGCAGATGTCAAAGACAATGTACAATAAACAAAAGTATTTTGATTTATACAATTAGATATTTGTTAGCTAGGCTAAGTGGGGGCTCCAAACACACACCATTCCTTGCAGCTCTCTGCATCCCTGACAATCATTCTGGTTAGTTGGTCCTAGAGAAGGTTGGGGTCCTGAGAAATTTTCCAGTTACCCTACCCAAAAACCTGGACCTGTGTAAAGGGTTTATCTCATACAAGATTCAGACTTGGTTTCTGATTGTCATCGGAACATCGTGTCTCTGTATACTGTATGCTAGCTACAAAAATAAATACAGTGGAAGACACTTATTTCTTTTTTAATTTGAATATTTATTTGACACTTTCGGCCTGATTTAATAAAGTTCACAAGGAATGGAGAAGATAGGCTATTATGGGAAAACCTGAGTGATCCAGCAATCTGGAAGAGATTTAATTTGCTTTTAGCTGGCAAGTGTTTTCAATCCTGGACCAGATTAATTCCAAGTTTGCTGGATCAACCAGGTTGATCCCATGATAGTCCATCATCTTGGAGAGCTTTATTAAATCAGACCCTTTATTGTTACAGAGAATGTCAACACCTAACATTCACTTTGTACTCCTACACTGTTATCCTGCAACAAAACTAAATGGGCTGTGCTTGCCTAGCTGCACTATATTAAGCACTACATGCATGCCCAATACATCCTTTGATGCCACTGTGCTGCCTACCAGGCATGGCAGGCATGAACTCTCTATGACTGTATGGCCTATCTTCAAAAGCTGACTAATAAATGGCCAGAAGACAAATAAAACTTTCACGTACTTACCTTACTTTGCCGATAGTAATGTTTAGTTTTTTAACTGCTGAGGGTGCACATTTCTGTTTAAATAACTTGTTGTTAATTTTGTTGCTTTCTGACTTTCCATTGCCTGCTACCTGGCCACACATTTTGTGACCCCAAACTTCCACAGCTACAACTACTTTACCCATCTGACTCCCACGTATGACCTTTGATTTCACCCTCAGACCTGTTCTTGTTCTATGATTTCTGGTCCTGAGACTTGTGGAGACTTGTTTTTAGGTAAGGAGTACAGTGTCATGTTGGGAAATTGGGGTCTAGGTAAGCCAGACTAGGGCCTAACAGAGAAACACAAAATATAAAAAAAAATATTCTAATACCAATAGTTGTTGAGTATTGGCTGCATACAGAATGTTTAAGATTCCCAAAAACCCTAAAACTGTTACTTTTGTATAGTGACAACATCAGGATATAACAAGAAAAATAAATGTAACAGAGTATTTTTTTGTTTTTGTTACAGTACCCTCTCTTGAAGAACATGATTATGGTGATGAACTAGGTGACAACAACGATGAAGAGTTTGAAATTGAAGATGACTCTGTTCATAAGAGATTTGATCAGCATGAGTTGAGTGATTTGGCACGTGATTTGGAACTATCAAAGAAGACTTCAGAACTCCTAGCATCAAGACTGCGTGAGAAAAATTTACTTGAAAAAGGAACAAAGGTATTGTACTTTCCAACCAGAAAAAATTGCATTTCTGCAGTACTTTAAAACTGACAGTGGCTTTGTGTATTGCCATAACATACCTGGTTTAATGGAGGAATTGGGAATTCCAATCTATAACTCAACTGAATGGTGACTATTCATCGATAGCTCAAAGCGGAGCTTAAAGTGTGTCCACCTTCACAATGGCAATGCATTTGGGTCAGTCTCAATTGGCCATTCAGTTTCTCTTTGTGAAGAATATGCAGACATAAAGAGAGTCATTAAGTTGTTGCAATATCACCAATACAATTGGGTCATCTGTGTTGACCTTAAAAAGTTACATAGTTACATAGTAAGTTAGGTTGAAAAAAGACATTAGTTCATCAAGTTCAACCACTAGGGAAATAAACATATCCCAGATGTAAAACCCTATGGACATAGTTGATCCAGAGGAAGGTAAAACAAACCCCTGGTGAAATTTGCTTCAACAGGCGAAAAAAATGTTTGGATCACCTGGTTTTAGGGGAGATCTTGGAGGCCAATTCCTTTCCACCCAATCCCTCTCACGAGCTTGGCTGTCCCACATGCACGAGTAACAGGAATAGACATAACCCTGCCCCTGTACAAAGCATTGGTCAGACCTCATCTGGAACATGCAGTCCAGTTTTGGGCACCAGTTCACAAAAAGGACATTGTGGAATTGGGGAGAGTGCAGAGAAGGGCAACTAAACTAATAAAAGGAATGAAGGAGCTCAGCTATGAGGAGAGATTAGCTGAACTGAATCTATTCTCCCTTGAGAAGAGACGTATAAGGGGGGATATGATCACCCTGTATAAATATATAAATGGTCCATATAGAAAACTCTGTTGCCAATTTATCACTTTGAGATCATTACAAAGAACAAGAGGGCACTCTTTGTGTCTGTAGGAAAAGAAGTTTAAGCTCCGGATAAGGAAGGGATTCTTCACTGTAAGGTCTGTGACAATGTGGAATCGGTTCCTTCAGGAAGTAGTTTCAACAACTACTATAGATTGCTTTAGGAGAAAGCTGGATGCTTTCGTTGATAGAAAGAATATTATAATCCCGTCTCTGCACATGAAACTGGGTCTGATGAAGCAGTTCCTTAAAGTTTTGCCAACTGAAGGAGATTGTTTCAAGTACCTCATTTTGGCATTTCCTAGCCTGGTATTTGAAAAAATAAAGGCCGGAGTGTTTGATGGTTCACAGATTTGGCAGCTCATCAAAGATGAACGTTTTATCAGGACAATGTCAGAAGTCAAAAAGAATGCTTGGTTATCATTCAAAGCCATTGACAAGGACTTTCTTGGAAACACAAGAGCAAATAATTACACATAAATTGTCCAAAAACTCTCAGAGAGCTACAAAATGCTTGGTTGCAATATGAGCATCAAGGTGCATTTTCTGCATAACCATCTTTCTAACTTCCCGGAAAACCTTGGTGCAGTCAGTGATGAGCAAAGTGAACAATTCCACCAAGATCTGAAGGTCATGGGAGGAAGGTATCAGGGTAGATGGGATGTACATATGATGGCTGACTATTGTTGGAGCATCCGGCAGGATTGTCCTAGCACTGAACACTCCAGGAAAAGCTATTAGCATAAATTTTTACCTTAACCACTTACCGGAATAATTTTCAAATGTTTTACTGTAAGAAAAATGTCATAGAGTAACAAAAAATCATTTTTTTATCAACAAAAGAAATTTTAATAAACAGTACATTCAAGTTATTATTTCCTTATTTTTTCATTGTATGTAAAATTTGTATGTTTTTTGACAAAAAAGGAAGGTACCCTGTATCGTAAAAACTGGATGTGATAGCAAAAAAATGGGGTCATTTCTGAATTCACCATGCAAAAATTAGTAAAAAACAAGTGTAGGATCTAACTCAACAAAAAATACATTCCCCGGTTTAATATAATATATATGTACCTTTCTTTCCTCCAGTCCTTGCCTCTTTTTCTAGTAAGGATTTCTATCACACCAGGGAGGAACAGAATACAGGGCAAACATTTTTCTATTACAGTTTACATTAAATATTAGTGGGATATGTCTCATAAATATAAGATCTGGCACGAGGAGACAGCTCTCTAACATTCCAAACATCACAGATTTACTTCAATTTATCATTCTGACTGCATTGCATCTTTGCATCTACATTCAAATCAGAAGCAATGCACCTTAAATAACATTTTATTGTCTTAAACCCCTCTTCTCACCTAGGCATATGCTATTCATGCTAGGATTGTTCCTAGGCTTATCACATTAGACTGGTGCAATGCATTAGCATAAACTTTATTAAGGAAGTAAACTCAGATAAAACTAAGCATACAAAAACATGTGACCATGGTACAATTAGCAATGAAGGAAAGATAACAGACGGAATGCATACATGTATTATTTAAATCAATGTTATAATTTTATATGGAGCTGACGTACTACAAAGATATTTATAAAGTCCTTGGTCCCGTCCTTCGGAGAAACTTACAACTTCAAGTATGATTATAATAAATAGGCTTCTCGTCTCACTTTCTCCCACCCTGGAATACTAAAACGGCATAAGTTCTGCCTCTTTGTATTGGGAAACCCATTGGGGCGCCATGTCTGTCTACAATTGACCTGAGTTTAGTCAGAGCCTTGGATGAGTGGATGTATTATTTGTTTTATGATTATGCTCTTTTGCATTGAAACTGTGTTTATTTCCTACCTTGCTACGTCTACCATTTACCACTGTTTGGCAATCAAAAAGTCACTTTTTGTATTTGTTTGGACCTCCTTTAGCTTGGATTACTGTACATATTTGCTGTGTTATGATTTTGCTAAGCTTTTGTCACAACAAACATTTTTTGCCAAGATCTTGTATTGCTGATGGGAAAGTTGAATTGCTGTGTAAAGTTTTCTCCACACAAATCCCAAAGATACTCAATGGGACTAAAGTTTGGACTCATTGTAGCCAATCCATGTTTGGAGAGATGTCTCATTCTCTCTGAACCATTTTTTTCTAATTTGAACTCCATGAAGTCTGGCAGTTTAATTTTGGATTGCACCCATGCCATATGAGAAGAAAAAAAAAATATTGAAAAACCTGTCATTCAGTATATTCAGGTGGTCAGCTGACCTCATTTTGTTGCTTAACTCAGACCTGACCAACTGAACAACCCTGACCCACAGGCTTGGTGAATTTTTTTGGCCAGGCAGTATATATATATATATATATATATATATAATTATATAAATATAAATATAGTGGTATCTCACTGGGGGTTGCTCATGTTAACTGGATGCTTACAGGGCAGATCAGAGGCAGCAGACTCCAAAAGTCTAAAACAACAGCAGTTTTATTTATTTTATCCAGATGTTACAGCACACTCTCGACAACTTTGAAACAAAAATAACAAACAGTAGCCCAGCTGGAATCTGGCTACCTCACTTCGGTGCCCTCTCCTACTAACACACTTCTAAATTCACACTATATCAGTACTGTTAACTCACAACACTGGCTCTCTCCCAGCCTGGAATCCACTCTGGCTCTCTCTCAGCCTGGAATCCACTCTGGCTCTCATTCGGCCTTTTTCTGTTCACACTCCAGCCTGCAACACGTTGGCTGATCTCTCCTCTTGCACCTGAGTGCAGGTGGATATAACCCAAACTCTGATTTGGGTTGGGTTGGGCCAAGGAACCCACCCTTTCACTCCCTTGGCCGGCTCCAGGGCCCTAAAGAACCAGGTTTCTTCCCAGGAACTTACACAGACCTATCTACTCTCTATTCCCTGGAGCCCTTTTAACACTTTCACTGACATTCTTAGTGACACTCTGTCACAATATATATATATATATATATATATATATATGACTTGCTTATGTGTTGATGTCCGAAGTTTTTGTGTAAGATCTGCAATGTTTGATAGATTGTAATATAACTCGTACAACACCTGAGCAGTTCTGATTTTCACTGCAGTCCCCGGGCTGTCAGAATGACTGCTTAAGAATAAATGGTGTCAGTGCTGTGACCTCCCAGCACTACAGAACTGTATAGAAATTATCTCTGCAGTAACTTTACTACTTTGACTTTTAGCAGCAAACTGCATTTGGATAAATAGCAGATGACCTCTATTAGGAGACAAGAGACAGGTCAGTGATGTGGAGAAGGAGAGAGAAAAATGTACAGATTACATTGTGTGTAATGGTGTATAACTGCCATAGTTCATGTCAGATATACTGAAAAATACAGAATTTTGTTGCAGGGAATGTATTGTGTTTTGTTTATATGTCATCCAGACTAATCAATACAACTTTAAACAAATAAATATAAAATCTATTATTGCCTATGAATATTTCATATTTGCATTTCCAACAACAGAAAGCTCCAACCATCTTTTTTTTTTTTTGCTTAGCATGCAAGCCTATGAACAGAGCTTAGAAACTCAAGCTGAAATATGCATACACAAGTAGGAACGATGACTCAGTTTTGTAGTGACAAAATCCTGAAGATTGTGCAGGATATTTAATTTACTATTGTGAATATTTAATGTGTTCTTGCAAAGGAGGATTTTACTGAAACGTTCTATTTCAAGTGATGGTAGACTCAGGCAGCCTTATCCTTCAGTCAATATGGTACTAATCTGTTAATAAATGATAAAGGATTGACTGTAGGCATTCTTCATTAAAATGATGCAATGTAATGGTCCAATGTACTCCAGTAAGTGAATGCAGGAGTGGATACTATGGGCTTGATTTAATATTAAGTTCTCCAAGGCTGGTGAGAATAAACTTTCATCAGTGAAGCTGGGTGATCCAGCAAACCTAAAATTGATTTCCTAAAAGCCATTTGCTATTTGATAGCAAATGTTGTTAACCCTAGTCCAGATCCATTCCAGGTTTGCTGGATCACCCATGTTCACTGATGAAACTGTATTTTCTCCAGCCTTGGAGAGCTTTAATAAATCAGGTCCTATATGTTTATGGTGCCCCTGATAGGCTCCTTTGTGGCTAGAAGAATGAAAGGTGCAAGGTAAGACTAGGTTTCTTTGAGCAGGGAGTGGCAAACATTACAGGATCCCTCCCAACCCTTTCAATTTCTGCAGGACTGTCCTGCGATCTAATCCTATACCTTGGGCAAAGTGTAGCCCAAAGTATATAGAGTTCTCAGCAAACAGTGGTGTTGCTGCAGGCTAGTAGCACACTGACTGAAGCATAAGGCTACATATACTTTAAATTAAGTTTATTAAAATACTTTCATTTAAGAACACATAGAATACTCACCACTGCAGTAGTAAATTAAATATCCTGCACAGCTGAACTCCTAAAATTCACAATTCCAGCTATTCAGTGACAATTTTTGCTATAGTAATATATACCAAAGTTAAAAAAAGGACGCTGAAGTCCGATAACTAATAATTAATTTTACAGGAGAAGAGACTAAATATCCCCATGATTAAATGGATGATCCCATTATTGGATTATTTTACAAAAGTTTTTACTTTCCCCCATTGTTTAGTGATTTTTAGATAATTGATTCAGAATATTTGCATAGGCACCGTAAAACCATAGTTGGTAATTAATAATCAGATAATCAAGTGATTTCAATTCTTTTTCCACTACTCACACTCATTTATTGATGAATAATGTGTTAAATAGAGCGCTGTCCTCATCCTACAAAGTGTATTTAGTCCTGTTAGGGAGGAACATTGGATTACTAGGTAAATGATGCATCTTCATTTTCTGTGCTGTCACTGCGAGTCCCAGTAACACCTGATGTTTGCATATTTATTCATGTATTCCCATATCCCCCCACTCTAAATGATTAAAGGTTACAAATGTATAAGTAACTGGCATAGAAATAGATTGAACAGTGGAGAAGATATAATTGCACTTGAAGCGCTGAAGTGGGGTGAAATGAGTATCTGCCAAGTACCAGTATGAATGAAATTAATGAGTTATATAGAATTAGCAAATGAACAGGAAAAATGCACTGCATTAAATCTGTGATTTGCAACTTTTACATCAAGACATATCCGTTTAAGAAAAGATCAAGCTATATACAGTTACAGGCTCCATGTAATTAAATAGAAAGGAGTTGAGGAGTGACACTCCAGGAGGTAGAAAGTAGAGAAATTATCTAAACGTGGGGATAGAGGTTGGCATGGTTCAAAACTATAAACCACAAGTTGATTTTTTATAAATGTTGGAAGTCACTTAGGCCACACACTGTGCTCAGCAGAAGGGTATTAGAGAGTGTAAGGCCCTCACCAGACACCAGTCCCCCAATATAACCCCGCAGTCTCACCTTTAGTAAGCCCCCGCTCAGCCTCAGGGTTGTGTCTCCCAGCACTCGGTTGCCCCCAGGACTTAGTGCCCAAGAGATGGTGTCTGGGGATTGGCTGGCAGCAAGCCCGGAGCCCACAGATACCAGTTCCAAGATCCCAATAGAGCCATGTCCAAAATACAGAGCAGAAGTCATACACAGAATATCTGTCCACCAACCGAAGTACACAATGTAAAGCCCTCAAATGGTTGGTGTCATAACTGGTCATATGTGCAGCACTGACGATCTAAAAGGAGGGTACTATGGCACCATTCTTAGCAGAATTATTATTGAATGTTTTTTTCTGCTTTAAATGCTGCATTCCAATAATGTGCAATCACAACACTTTTAGGTATACAGTCATGTAAAAATGTAATTACACCTCATGGAAATTAATGACTTTTTTAATATATGTAAACAAGCATACATTAGACCTTCAATAAAAAAGCAATGAAGGGACCATGGGTGGCTCAATGGATAGCTTTATTGTTGCAATCACTTTACATTTGTAGTTGCATGCTCTTTGACACTTTTATAAAGTAGTCAGCTCTGGACCAAATTTGATGGACTAGCCAGTCCTAGACAAATTAGCTGTCATTTGTATTCCATGTCACTTGTAGGGCATTTCCTTAGAGTGGAATTTGAGTTCACATAATTTATTGATCTTTTGAAATCCCTTACTAGACTGATTTGAATCCACAACCTTTCAGAGGACCCTAGAGAACCCTATTGACCTTGGTATGATAAAACTTCACACACCAATAACAAAATAAAACACCAGACCATAGATATCTGGGGTTTACACAAGACTGATTCCATCATCACACTGCCTAAGGATGTTCCTATTTCATGTGTTTTTGATTAGATATGTACATTCTCATTCATAGAAAAGGATGAGTTTTTGCGGGTTCTTTCTTTAAGTGGGGTGGAAATCAGCCCACGCTCAGCCATTCTTTGTAGTCTTGGGGTTAATTAAACTTTAAGAAGAAAAGCAAGAGAGGGTTAGGGTGTAGGATGTCCCATTACTAAACATCTCACAATGAGCCTGATTTATTAAAGCTCCTCAATGCCGAGGAAGATACACTTTCATTAGTAATCCTGGGAGGTCTAACAAACCTTGAATGGATCTGGTCCAGGATTAAAGCATTTGCTAACAAATAGCAAATGACTTTTAGATAATGAATTCCAGGTTTGCTGGATCACCTAGGTTCACTGATGAAAGTGTATCTTCTTCAGACTTGAAGAGCTTTATTAAAAACAGGTCCAATCTACAAGGGTGAGTATGATTATGTCAAGTCAATGTTAAGCTTTCCTCCGATCATATCTCTCACTCTCGTCATGAAACACCATTCAATTTCAGTCCACCTCCACAGATGGGATGATACCCACAGCTGGCACCTAATTTCCTAGATTTAGGTAGGGCCCACTTCTGACAGTCCCAGAACCTATGGGGGACTTTTGAGGCAGTAGACAACGATTTACAATGCTACTTATATATATATATAATATATATATAGTAAAAATATAAGTTTTTTTTTATTTTCACATTAAAATACATAAAATGAAAAGCACAGGAATCAAATCACTGCTTATCATATGTACTAGTTAGTTACAGAATATTAGATCCAATCTCTGGATGATATAGATCTCTCTGCGTTTCGCCACCATACAACTTGCTTCATCAGGAGCTTCAGAGATCCACCCTATTTTTTTGTTACAAAAACATCTTCATTTACACTTACCTTTTTTTAATTCATTATCTCTTGCATGCTGGGACAGACTGAGGTTATTCCCCCTAGCAATCGCTCCGACACAGAAATGAAGAGGGGTCCCAGGACTCACAAACAATTATCAAATTCAGTGCAACATTTTGAACAAATCATTGATCCTAGTAATTTAACTTTAAAATCATAGTATCCAACCACTGGATTCGGAGGAAAGCACATATTCCCCCATCAATGTGGTTTGTTCAAACCACCGTGCCAAAATTCATCAGTGTATACACGGTGACCCGCACCAGTCCTAGTCCATTCCTCTATGTAGATATCATGTATAAGGTACACATAGAGGAATGGACCAGGACTGGAGCGGTCACCATCATTTCATGAGATTCCCAGGAACAAAAACTTATTAGTATACAAGGTTTGAGCTAGAGAAACTTTCAGGATTCAGATTAGGGTCTCTTTTTCGTACTAAAGATCCCTGCAGAATTAATTCACCATGACAGTTTAATATGTCACCTTTATCTGTAAGTACTGTTTCAATGAATGCTGTTTGTATTCTGTATGTTAAGAAAGTATTTTTACATTACTTGATACTTCATATATGATCATATTTACGAAATTTAATCAAAACCAAATTAACACATCCACAGAGACAACATAATTACTATACTGACACAACACGAAACCTCCACAATCAGCTCCTAATTGACACCAACACAAACCAGAGATATAATCAGTACTATACTGACAGAAGTGCAAATATTTCATGCAGTGATGCAAATAGTACCATAATGACATAATCACAAATATAAAAATATTTCTAGTAGATTTGAGCGGAGTGGAATAAATCTGAGTTGGAATGATTATGGATTTAATGTTGAGAGTTGGAATTCAGATATTTTCTATAGGGTTTAAAATTATTAATTTTGGTAAAAAATCATTAGGTTCCTTTAGCTAAAAATAGACTGTATAGGGCAGTCTGAATCTATTTTTCTAGTTGGTTCACTTCTAATTGTGCTGTTGGTAGTGGTGGCACTAAGTGGTCAGTGGTGGTACAATTACTCCTTGGCTTTAAGAACAGGTGGCTGAAACAAGTCACCAATCCAGGATGGTACATTTTAATGAACGCCAGTTGCCCAACACTGGTAGAGAATGCAGTCGGTTTGAAGAGACAATTCCAGCTGCTGCACTTTAAACTCTTTTCATCATGACAGCATCAAGATGGCAGACAATTATGGCCAAACATCCAACACTTGGCCTAGTAATTCATTGGACCACGATTTAAGTAATCTGGCACTTTGGACATGGCAAATAAGATAATCTGTCCTATCTGATCTTGTAATTCAGTGCCCGCATGCTGCCATTCTGGTGGGAAATTGTTGGCTATCACGTCCATAAGGCGTAAGTCATACCTACTTATGGTGCTGATACTGTTGGATCTTCTTTTCAGAAAGCATGAAAAGATCCCTACGTTCCCCCAAAAAGTTGGGGTATAAGAGTGTGGCTATCCAGTTGTCAACTGTCTGGTTGACAATGTAAATACACGCATCACTGCATAATCAAGCAACCATATTTGCCAAGGTGGTCATTGAATCTGCCTTCTCTGTAATCCTTCATCTTCTTCTTCATTCTCATCATGACCTACTATATGTCTACTACACTGATGACCTGTGTCACCTAGCTTCTTACCTGATAATTCCTCTTTTGGTGCCGCCTCCTGTTCTTTCTGCTCCTCCTCTTCCTGTAGCCCACCTCCCTCTACTTCCTGCTCTGTTGGATGCACCCAGTCCTTCTTAACATTTCCATGGTTGCGAGACTAAAGAAGAGACATTTGCGGCATCTAATCCAATGTGGCTTCTAATATAAACATAAAAATAGAACAGGATGATATCACTGATGCTAATTTTCTGTCTGACAAATGTAATTGCCACAAGATAGTTAGTTACCACTTTCCTTTGCTTGTGCAAGTGGTCCAGCATATGTTCAATTTCAGTGGGTGGGCATGTAACACATTATTCAGAAGACCATTCTTTCTCTGCAAGGTTGCAACTGCATTGTTTGGAGAAGAAATGGAAAGAAACAGAGAAATCAACTGTGAAGCTCAACCATCTATTCACTTTACTATGTAAAAACAGATACCATGTACATGTGTCAATAACTGGCTAATAAAAAAATGTTCACATTTTGTTAGCTACATTGGGAAAAATTGCTTAACTGAAGATAATTACTGTGATTTCAGTCAGTTAACAGTCACAGTATGAGAAAATGGGCACATTTTACTAAAATCCTAATGATCTCTAGATTAGCTCTAAACTCACTACTAGTGAGTAGTGGTAGAAAATGAAGTTGAATGAAGTTGAACAGCAAAAGATGTAGAACTGCCTGTGTTAAAGTCATGCTAAGTTTGGTAGACGTTTATAAAAACAGTACTGCCAATCTGAATTTCCTACTTGTCACAATGGGCCTGATTGAAGATCTCCAAAACTGGAAAGGATACCCTTTTATAAGTGAACCTGGGTAATCCCAAAAAAACCTGGGATAAATCTGGTCCAGGATTTAAAACATTTGCTAACAAATAGCAAATTACTTATTACCCCTCCAGGTTTGCTGGAACACCCAGGTTCACTGATTCTCTCCAGCCTTGGAGAGCTTTAATAAATCAGACCTACTGTCTTACCATAACTTCCTTACTTGGTAGATAACTTAACTTTTCTGCTTCCCTGCTCCTGCTGAATATTAACCCTTTACTCATTTCCAAACTTTAACTGTTTGTGCCAGTATCTAGCCATAACCACAAGCTAACCTACCCACAAACTGGGTAGGTACATAAAACGTTTTCATCTTGATGTTCATCATATGCTTTTCATGTTACTTTATACTTACTAGAAAAGTATTTTGCAAAAAGCTCACATATTTTCCCTATTGTGTTTGAAGGATAGAATATTTCCCATAGTAGGAAACTATTTGCTTTCCAACGCTTTCTGTAAAATGTGTTATTATGGTAAGTGGAAAAACATTAGAAAGAAGGGTGCAATAAAAGTGCAGGCATTTGTGTCTTTGTAACGGAAAAGAAAAGGTGCCTCCATTGAACCCCACGTATAATATACCGGTATTGCATTTGCATAGAATGGACAGTACTGAATACTTTTTTGGTAACTTTTTTCACTGTAAATATACATAGATTTCAGCTTGTAAGGATGTAAATGTTTTATTTATTATCATTAAGAATAAATGTTGTATTGTTAGCATGCATTTTATGAAAACAACAAGTTTTGATTCCCACAATTCTGAGAGATATACTTATTTAAAAAAGGAAATTGAGTCACATTTTAGTTCTTGGATTTAACTTTATATGGCAGCTTTTACTTTTGCAAGTTTTGAGACTTTTAGAATTTTGAGAAAGATTGGGTTCAAAGAGCAAATGCAGGGGCATGACCACTATGCCAGTGTTCTTTGGAGTCATCCCATTTTCACATATTTTCACATTTTACAATCAGGCAAGTAAGAGGATATTGTAGAAGGGATATCACCCATACCTTTCTGCAAAAACCACCTGCCTGATCCTTAATTTTGTAAAGTGGGACTTTAGTTTTCCTTTAAGACTCCTAGAACTATCCATTCTCTACAAATGCAATATTGGTTCATAATAGGAGAAGGAATCATTTTCACTGGAGACGTCTTCTCTTTTTAGCTACAGAAACACAAATGCTAGTGCTATCCTTCTGATATTTTTCCACTTACTGTAATAACACATTTCCAACAGTGAAGGACATCAAATGGCTCCCTACCATTAAACATATTTCGTCCTTCAAACACAATAGGTAAAATTGATGGCTTTTTGCAAAATACTTTTCTAGTAAGTATAATGGAACTTGGATAGCACGTGATAAACATTACTAAAGGTGAAAAAACTCTCTGAAGCATTAAGGCATTTATAAAGCATTACAGCTACTTTGGAATGTCAAGGCTTTTATGAGACTATTATTTTGATAAATTCATGTGATGGGCCACGTTAGAGCCAGCAGTAGATGAGCATCTTACATTACTGTTCAGGTATTTTAACCACTCCGGAATCACAGGCTTATCTTCCAGGCGGACTGGAATATTGTTTTGTTTTTTGCGCTATGCCCAATTTGCACATATCCAGTCACCTAGCAAATCAGCATGTATTATGTTCAAAAAAAATTATCATTGGTTGTCTAGCAGTGACGTGTTTGAAGGCTCCAAAAGAATACAGCGCCAAGAAATGGAAACATGACCAGTTGGTAGTACATCAAGTCTGCATTGCTGAGTTACAAGTTTTGACTGATGGAAAGCCCTACAGAGGGTCATGTGATTGCAGAAATTTTCGAAAAAGTGTTAAAGTGCTGTAAGGCCCTACAGAGGTGTTTAAGTTTCTTTTGTTTACAGCAGGGGTGACAAACTCAAGTAGGCCAAAATTTAAAACTTAGACAAAGTCACAGGCCAAACTTGAAACTGAAATAGCACCGCTACTACAATTCCCTGCATCCAGAAAACAGTCCAATGCGGGGCTTAATGTTATGAGTGGCTAGAACTCCCTCTTCACCGAAATAGCACCGCTACTACAATTCCCTGTGTCCAGAAAACAGTCCAATACGGGGCATAATGTTATGAGTGGCTGGAATTCCCTCTTCACCGAAATAGCACCGCTACTACAATTCCCTGTGTCTACAAAACTGTCCAATGTGGGGCCACGCATAGGCAGAGAGGCCGCTGGTCTGTAGACACGAGTGATGCCAGTAATTGTAGTAGCCGCTTTATTTCAATGCAGGGGTGGGACAGCTGCAATTCATAATTAGTTTTCCTTTGGGAGCCAAAAAAGGACATTGCAGCCCAGAGTTTGACACCCCTGGTTTACAGCAAATTTGTCATGAGTCACATTGCTCAGCCCAGCCAATCTAACTGGTGATACCATTCCCCTGCAAAACTCTTAGCATTGCACTGTATGGCATGAAGCCTAGGGCTATGCACAACCCACGCATTGAGGAGAGCAACCTGCTGCATGAGCAAAAGCTTGGTGAATGTTACTAATATTCTATCAACCTCTAGAAAAAATGAGCAATTGACACTGCAGTGTGGAATGATGTCTTCACTCCCCAACTGATCAGACAGCAACATTGTAATATTAAAGTCATTGTTGAGCTTACATCTCAGTCCAGGTAGTGGATGATGACCATGGGCAATGCCCAAGCAAAGATGGCTTCGTCCTTCTGTCAAGAGAGTACAGGTAGTCCCCGGGTTACATACGAGATAGGGACTGTAGGTTTGTTCTTAAGTTGAATTTGTATGTAAGTGGGAACAGGTACAGTATTTTATTAAATGCAATTAGGACAGATGCTTGTGTCAACATATCATTAGGCAGTGTGGTGTCAGTTACTGTATAAGATCCTCACTGTGAGTTAATCAAAAACAAAGCAAAAAAAAAATGTATGGCGCCTACACATTCATTAACTTCTGGAGCAAGCTGTGCTTTGATATGCAAAAAGAAACAAGTGCAGAGTTTGTTTTGGTCATTAAAGTATTACAAGGTGTTGTTCAGCTGTGTTTAGCAAAAGACTTTTTCTGCAAGTCATGCAATAGTCATGCACTATTTATTTTTATAAAAAAAACTTTACTGGACTTTTCAGACACCACTTATTAAACCAATTTCTTTAAACCTCATATCACCAATGTTTTTGATACAAAAAAGCAAATCGACAAGCAGGGTTTTTTGGCAAAAATAAATGGCTTATATTTTACATCTTCCAAAACTATTCAGAATCATATAATGTTTTAGTCACATATAGAATTGCTTAGGTGTGGCCTCCTTTCTTGATGTCCAAAACCTTGTTACTAGACACAAATCACCTACTTTAAGGTTTAATTGTCTTCAATGATACTGTGATAATTATGCAAGCGATGTATGCGAAGAACATGGATAAATACAAATATTCACAAGCAGCCTTATTACCTTACGCGTTTCACCCTTTGTAGGCTTCCTCAGGGGTAGATGTGTGAATTATATGAGGGTTTGCATACAGTCTGGGTAAATTTATAAAACATAGAGAAATGTTACTATGATGTCATATTAAACTGTAAAATATACATTCATATTCAATACAAAAATAATGGGATTCAGTAGGATATGTATATATAGGTACATCTAAATTACATCAGCAATTCAAAAATGTAAACATACAAAATAGACATAAATCAGCATATCTAATACTCATAAGCAAGTTTAATATATATAACTAATAGATTTAGAATTCAGTCTGGTATGGTAATCAAAGTATCATAGTTTAGTAGTAAATCCTAATGGTATTTATAAGAAAGGACATTTTTTTTTGGTTCTAGATAACTTACATTTTCAAAGGATGGAGACAATTGGAGTGGCTCATCCGTGCTGTTTTTAAAGGGTGACAGTTCCTTGCTTATATGATTGTCTACACATTGCCCCTGATTCATCAAGCAGAATCGGATTATCGGTCGCGCATTCGCAGCTGAAATCTAATCGCCTTAATTGGCAGATTCGCGCTCCCTATTGCTCATTATTATGAAGGCAGGAATCCGGCTGGCAGTGAGGAGGCGAGTGTACGCGCACACTCGAGCCCGGACCGCGGTAAACCGCGATCGACGGCCGCGCGTACTTTCGCGCTTCCAGTGAGCGCGGATTTTATTGATGAATCAGGGGCATTGAAACAAAAAAGTACTTCTAGTTTAGAATATATCCTGAGTTTATATTATAGAAAATAAGGACAGTTTTCTGCATCCTACAGTGTTAATTAGTATTGAATATTACTACAAGATATTTTAAAATTCAATAATTACCTGGTAACAGGGATAGGTATAGTGCCAGTTGGGGCTACCACGGCAGCTTTACAATCAGAAATAACACAATGAAGAGAGAAGGATCATGCATTTTTAAAAGGCACAGTTACACCCTTCCCATGCGCATCATAGGTACACCCATGGAGGTGGTGCGAGTGGTGCCCGGATTCCTCCCATTGCACGGCAGCACCTTAGGTTATTGCCTTTCGAAGGAGTGGCTGATCTAAGGTAAGTGGGCATGTAAGAACATGTCTAACCCATGGGGAGGCGGGAGAACCTGGTAATTCCAGTTCAGCTCAGGCTGCATCAGAATAAAGGTTCCGTCCCCATACGTAGACCAGTAGGAGGGGTTAGGGGTTGTAAGCATGGATCACCTGAGTTACTTCCTAGTGTAAGAATCAGATATAGGGGGTATACTTTGTACATACAGTGTTTATCACCTATGTGGGTATATATATAAGTGTGAATTTAAGATGCGGGGACATAATAATTAAAAGTTATAAGTACGGTTTACCAGTATATTGAAAAGTTTTTGTACTTTACAATTTGAACAAAAATTTTTGGATATGAATACGCTTTTACAGTTTCTTTAAACCCCATATCAATATTAAAACCAAAATGTTTTTGACATTAAAATACATGAAATTACAACACAATTTGTGAAACAACTCGATGAGTACATAAAGCTGTATCAATTTAATCCCACGTGCATTTCAACGTGTTTTGCAGATATCTCTTCCAAAAATATTGGGTATATCATCCAATTGAATCCAATTAGGTTTACCCATTCCTTAAACTCAGCATGGGTAGGACTTGAGATGAAAGTCAGAGAGTAATAGTAAGCTCCACAGAAGCAACACAAATCTCTTGTAGTCGGTGCATTGTAATGGGGGAAAACAACTTAGGATATACTTCTTCCATGTTTTTTTATTATTCTTTTATTTTTTATTATTCGTCAGCATTTCTTTTCATTTCTTGCTCCCCTGTGTATGTCTGCTCCCTAATCCGGGCTCTCTACAGAGTCTCTATTGGAACTTGATACAACTTTATGTACTTATCTAATAGTTTTACAAAATGTGTTGTACATTTCATGTATTTTAATGTCAAATATATTATGGTTTTATTAGTGATATGGGGTTTAAAGTTGGTTTATTGGTGCCTGAAATGTCCAGTAAAGTTTTTTTGATTAAATAATTATCTTTATACAGAAAGTTCTGTCATTTTGAATGCTTTTCTTTTGTCCTGCCAGCTAAGGCAGCACACATTCAGCCAGCATAGAAAAATGAAGGGAAATGCCCCAGTTTCTCTAGAACTTTTGGTAACTTTTTGCTGATTTATAGAACAGTGGCTTCAGCAACTTTGTTTATAAGAAACTTTCCTTACGGTCTGCTGAAGAAAACAGGTAAACACAAAAGACATAGAAATTACAAGGCGCTTATTATCTGCCGAGTCAGGGAGAAGATTGACAATGGTGTTCCTATTATCGCCAGATGTTCTTTATTGTAATACATTACATTATTCCATGCACTATGAGGATAGAGCTGAATATGTTTGCACTGGAAAATAGTCTGACTCCATTGTGGATATCCATGTCCACTAGAACATCCTGTACAAAAATATAGAACGGCTGCTCGATTAAAATGACAGTAGATAATGACTGATTAAACAGCAGGTCAAGGAGGGGAAGATTTCATTCTCCATCTCTTGAAAAATAAAATAATTGCTACTTAACATATTGTAATAGCAGAACCGGTAGACGAGGCAGAAGTAATCTGTCAGCAATTTAAACAATTGAAACGTGCACTTTGCAAGGTATGTGATTTTTTTTGAATGGATAGTGTGTAAAGTTGTTGAGTGTACAGCAAACTTCTGAAATTACTTTTTCTAAAAGAATACTTTGGAAGTAGAAAAGTAGGAATTCTCAACAAGTAAACTCTGCGCATAATGCATAGCAGCAGGTTATTGGTGATGACCTGTCCTTTTGAAAATGCCAGATACCTTTTGTTTTCTGAGTGTGGGATCAGGTAAGTCAACTAATTTAGGACTGAGGTTCACTTTGCTCACTTAGGGCTTCTTTTACCTTTCTGAGACTAACAATAAAGCTTAGGCCCATTTCAGACTTGGGCTTCACTGCAGCATTGTACCACAGGCTCAATAATGGACCATTCAATGTAACAAAAACAATCAGAATCAATTCTTACATGTGGTAGTGGTGGGGTTGTGGCATTGTTCCTAAAAAATAATTATTGCTTCTGGCCCTGTGGTTGCTTTTCATGCAAACATTTAACCAGTTTGCTCTGTGCCTGGGAAAGCTGTGCAACGGGGGACTTTTTTTTACCCTACTGACACCAACAGAGAAGATTATATTTTCCCATCCTATTGACACCAACTATGGGTTTTCTTTCAACCACTAGAACTATTTGGAGTGAATACATGGCTCAACACAACACATCACGCAGTATGTTCTATGCATGTTTCCTTGCCACAGTTGAACACACACAGAAACATGTACGTACATATTTTGTTGAAAAGATTTTGCGAATAGGTCCAAAATGCCTGAGCCCAACTAAGCCTACTTTACACTATGGACACCAACAATTGTTATTATGTTTAACCACTGACTCAAACGATGGAGCCTATTTTTTTTATGGACACCAACAATTAGAACTTATAAATGTCACTGACATGGGATGGAACTTTTTTTCATCTCGCTGACACCAATGATGGGTCTTTTTTCCCCCACATACACCAAGGATTGAGACATTTTACCCCATGGGTTCCAATGATGAAGATAATTTGCTTACACAATGGAACTTTTTTAAATCAAAGTTTCTATTTAGTGTGCCCCATGCCTGATTTTGTCTAAAAATATCTCAGTATCTTTGAAGCTACACACTGCACATTAGTAAAATTTAAAGTTAAATTAGTTTTGTGTAAAATCACCTGATACTAACTTTACACCTAAATTAGCAATGTCTACAATTTGCAGGAATGTCCCTTCTTGATCACTATTGTTCTTCCTAAGGTGAGATCCCTGCAGAAGTGAAGATGGACAAGGACAGTTTCCAGGCTTAGAAGCTCTCAGAACAGGAAGCTAAAGGTGGAAAAAGCCCAGTAAACACGGTGGGCAACAATGGCCATGGTATCTGGAGCACCAGGCATGTTGCTGTGCTACTGCCACCCTCTGCTCATTATAGGATGTTATCAGCTTAATAGATTGATGGCAAGCATAGCGGTTTCACTGATCAGATACAACAAAACAATATAATACATATAATAATAAAATATGTTATTATACATTTCAATTGTATAATTACCAGACCAAAAGGGGCAAATACAATTAATTTTCAAGGTTTAGATTTACTTAAAAACTGAATATTACCACCTACATTTTGATAATAACAAATAATAATATATACCCTATAAAAAATAATTTAAGACTGAAATACATAGTTGTTCATAAAATGTTACATTTATTTTTATTTCACAGTTATAATTTTATCAGTACAATAGCCTTTGTCTTTTTTAATTCTATGGCATAATGCTTTATGATACACTGGAGTACACCACTGAGAACCACACTTTAATTATACCCTGATACTTATAATGTTTCGGACAAAGCACCACATGTATAGGAAAAGAAAACAGTTTTAATTTGCACCTTATGTTTTATTTAAAGGGTCAGTCTGCCCAGCATAGAGCTGTTTTTATTTGTGTTAGAATATATAGTTGGGTTGAATCACCTCCCAGATCTACCCAAATAGAGAAGAGAGAACAGGTGCATTGAAAACTGATTCTCAGACATTTACACATTTTATTGATCTATCAATTTTACAGTTTTAAGCTACTTACTCAGGGCTGATATCGGACGAAAATCTAAAGTGTGTACAGCACTCGTCGTTCATCGTCCGAACGACCGTCCTGGCGAATCCATGGACAATGAAAGAGGAATGATCGCAATGCAAGTGAAGGAGTGCCGCTCCGTTGTTCTCCCCCTCCTCTCTCCATAGAGCAGAACTGCGCTGTATGTCCAGCACTCATGCATGCATCCTGCAGTGCATAGTCGTTGGAAAGGATCATGAAAGATCCTTTCCAACGACTATAATTGCAAGTGTGTATGTGGCTTTAGGCACTTTTTTCGTGGCACCATTTTCTATGCATCTTGTGGAAGGCAAATTCTCCAGGCAGAATAAATCTGCAATCTGTTTCTGACTGTAGATGTAGTTTAGCAGCAAATGTTGCAAAAGTTATTTCTATATCCTGCAAAGAAGATCTGGGGAATATTTAGTATCAAACTTGTTTGTCCTGAATTTGCTAGGGCAGCCAGTTCTGTACAAATTAGCAATGAATTAAAATAACACCACTTGTAGAATTTTTTACTTTGTCCATCTATTGCCAGACTTAAAGCCATCCATAGCCTTCTTTCTGGAGCCTTGGAATGTTTTGTTGGCGCTGTTTAAATGAAGATCTAAAGTTTTTAACTTTTTAACATCACTGTAACTCCTAATAGTGATTTCCAAATCACCTTCTGGGGCAACTCCCCATCCAATACATCTATCTGATGAAGAAGGCTATATGAGTTGGTAGGGAAGTCCGAACACTTGTGGTCTCCCTGCTTTGGAGGTATCAGACTAAACACCTGAAATTGAGATGGTATTGGTTGGGGAAAGAGACAAAAAATTTAACAAAACACAAAAAGAAAAATGTTCATAGTCAGATCTTACATGACCAAGAGACATAACATGGATTCCAAGAACGGTAAACATCTCTACTTACAATTTATTGTTTTTAACTTGCAGACATTCATAGATGATATCACAGTGATATGAGCGAGCAAGATTTTAAAATTCGATCTTGCATCAAATCGGGCCATTCTCGCTTACCGAACATGTAAGCAAGAGCGGCCTGTGTGTTTGCCCTTGCAGCCCTGTAGTATGTGAGTACCCCGGCTGTGCTCATCATGAATGAATGCAGCCGGGGGAATCATTCTGTAATGATTTCCTCGATCTTCGAATGGGTCCGCGAAATTGGTTCGCCAAAATTTTGCGGAGCCATCAGAAGTTTGGGGAAATTTTCGCAAGATATAGATATCACATAATATGGAATATACAGTGATTAGCACCATTAGTGATTAGCACCTCTTATGTACAAATGTATGAAAAACGGTAACATAAATGTCATCTATAAGACAAATAATGAATAGTGTATGGTAAGTTAGTGGTTTCATAACGGTGAAAGTTGCAAATAACATCTGCGCACCATTAAAGGGCTCCTTTTCATCAAACACAGAGTAATTATCTAATTATTCAGGTATGAAGGGTAACATTCAACTTTGGTCGGTTATATAGAGGCTCACAAACTGTACTGATAAATAAAGCACCACAGTTTTATATTTCATAGTAAAAGTTGTGCAACTTAACGCACATATATATAAAGCATAATCCTGTACTTACCCGCTCCCGACTCCCTAGACCTCTTGCTAACATTTCCATCCCAATTACTCCCTAAACCATCAACCTTCATAACTTCCCTCTGTGACTAATGCATTTAACCTTGTACAGCATGTATCCTCTCTTCTTGGAGAATTGATTTATCTGCACAGTTACTGAAGGTGAGGAACAAGGTACTTTGATATGGCTTATGTATGGTCAACCTATAACCTATGGGACTTACAGCAATCACTGCTGCCCCTATTCCACTGCATGGCAACTCCAAGGAGGGTATGTTGTGAATATTTTTTTTGAAGGAGAACACAAGCAGAACTTTCACACATGAAGAAGTTTAGGCTAATTTTTAGCAGATGGTTTGGTGTCAAAGGGGCGTTTTGAGATACTAATTGCTGGTTTTGGCTATCTAACCTTTTTCAGCCTAATCTACTAAAAAAGCCATCCTATTAATATGTAGAGGTGGAGGGTAGATAATGTGGAGTGAGTGAGTTGACTTTGTAAACTGCATTCACCCTGTCCTCACCCATATTTGTATCACCCTAGTACTTCTCTTTGTACGCTACTCCCGTTTGCTGCTCCCTTTAGAGGCAAGGATGACTTAAATTTTAAATAAATGTAACAAGGTATTGAGAAGGAGAATAGTAGATATGTTTAAGTTACACATGAAAACATGTAAAACATAAAAAAATACCTTGAAAACACCTTGTAAAAAGATTGCTAATTATTATTGTGTATTATAAGTTATTTTTGTGCGGTATGCTTCCAAACCAGCTGGTATGTAAAGATACAATTCTCAGGGCTAATCTTTATATATTAGTTATACTATTTATTATAAATAGGTTTTCTGCTTAACCGAATAATATATTTAATACCTTTTTCTTTAAGTTGAGGTGGATGTGTACGTGATTTTCCACACTTAGAAGTGGAATCTTCCCAAATTGATGGGATAGCCCATTTCATAGTCAAGAGAGCTGGTGTTCCCATTCCCAGTCCAACATTTTGGATTTCCCATCACCCATTTATGTATTGCAGATTATAGTGAATGGGACTTATAGTGAGGGTTTCCTTTACCATTTCAAATTTTTTTAAAGAATTTGGCTTTACATACACTTTAAAAAATTAAGTTCCTACATAATATGGGTTGACATGCTGTTAACACGTTCTAAAACTTAGCAGGTTGTTTGAAACCATTCATTTACAAATAATGGCCATTTGGAGTCTTGCTCCCTCATCTCCCTTAATGCTTAAACCACACTACATTTGCTAGCTAAGGATGGCTATTGATAGTGTATATGGTATATGATGAAACTCCCCATAAACGACTGAATGTTTTTGATAATATGACCGAATGCAGCATCAGTTCTTCCATAAGATTATCAAGTAGGCTCTTCTTCATTCATGTTTTGTAATGACTGATTATAAAGCAATTCCTAAACAACAATTAATTTATTAGGTAAACTCAGAGACTGCAGAGAGGAATTTCAGGACTCTGTAGTTGGGTTTTATGAACCACCTCCTTTTTACATTTGGCAATGGAAATGTTCCCACTTTAGCATGTAGCAGTTGATCTCAATTATGTTTGACATTGGCTGAACAAACAAGTGTGTTCCTAGGACATCTTATCACTGCACCTACAACAGCCTTTGAATTGCACCCATGTTTTTGATGATGGTGGGCAGAATGTTACAACTATTAAAAGATTCATAATTCCCACCTGATTGAATATTGACATTCAAATTGGTATTTGTACTTAATAACACTTCTGATCATGGATGATTAGCTCTTTCTTTGTGTTGCATTTCCTCAAAGATTGGCGTGGCATTAAGCTGTTCATATTATTGATCATCAAAGTTGCAACACTTATACTAATGGTTTTTGTTGATTGATAGACACCACTATGCTTTCCAAGAGTCCTGGTGGTTTCTCAACACTAATATTATCTTTACTTCTTGGAACAAAACTTGTTTTAACAGCAAAGATTGACCCTTTAGAGCAGACAGCTGCCTAGGCCCCGGTAGTCTAGCTGGTTCACTAGTGAGTTCAGGCCCTGTGCAGAGAATTAGGTAACTTGATTTCAACCGTTTTCAGCTGGGAATATATATTGTCTTTTTTTAGAATGTGATTTTTTCAGTTTATTTACTGCAGTAGATGGAGCATGAACCAGTCTGATGAGGCATATGGGATGACTCAACCTCCTTGTAGAGACTCTTCTTGCCTGGTACATGTGAAGCAGCACTGAGTCTGAATGGATTTCAACAAACATTTTCCAACAGATTTCACAGTATTGCAGAAGTTAATTGATAGTCTGTCTTTCTTACACGATGGAACATCTGCAATGAAAACAAACATTTATCATACACTTATATTGTCAGCAAAACTTGCTAAATTTAACAATAGGGTGCAACTTAAGAAAGATGCTATTGTAGGCATTGGCTGCACGCTGTATAGGGCACTTTAAAACTTTAACTGCTTCACATATGAATTTTTGTGTGTTTTGTTTCCTTAAGTGTAAAATGTAAATTTGTTCTGCTGTAAATTGCAAAGATGAGTTTTCTCTGTACACCGCCTAGAGTATTTACCGTCATTACGACAGTGCAGTGTATTAGGCATACTGTTTAATGAAAGCCAAAGAAAAGTCAAAATGAAAACTACAGTGATATTAAAGCTCAGATCAATCAGATTACCTTGGTGCTGTCTCATGTTTTTTTCATTTCCATGCTATGAGTTGCCTTATATACCAGCCAACCTGTGGTGTGCATAGATATAGTCCTTATGGACTACAAAGTCATCTAGAGAAGTCTAAAGTCCTTAGGCAGGTACAAGTCCACAAAGAGCAGACTTTACAGAGCCAGAGTTTACTTTGGTGTAAAGTGACAACAAAGTTACATAATTTGGCCAAAGGTGCATAAGGGACAGTACCCCTTCTTTCAAAAAAAGCACACCATATTCTACAGTGCTGTTCATAAAATAATTTGCAGGATAGCTGCACCCTTGTTGAAGCCCTTTACCCATAACAAATCTTTTGAGGTAGGCACCCATCAGCCTTATTCTGTAGGCTTTTTGGTGGTAGTGTGTAATCCCTTGCTTGCACCCAGGGTCATGCTTGGTTGTGTAGTATATACATATGCCACATACGCCTCATAAAAAGAACATCATTTTCTACAGTGTTGTGCATAAAAACATTTGCCGATTGGAATCTGGACTTATGGTCCTTTAACCTTGATCAGTTGTTGGATTTAGGCACCCATTATCCTTACCCTGCAGGCTTTTTGGGTAGTAGTTTGTATCTCTTTGCTTGCACCCTGGGCCGTGCTTGGTCTTGTGGTTTTTATATATGTTACCTTAGTCCTATAAAAAGAATAGGGCTATATTGTTGTTTCCTTGGGATGCTTGCCGAAATTATTTAGTTAACATCTCAAATTTATTAGTTTCCATTCCTGTCTGCTGTGTTTTGATGGGCCAAATGGAGATTCTGTAGGACAAAGAATTTGAAACTAACACTGTCCCCTTAAGGTTTCCATTTAACAGATTTCAATTTCCCTTTTGTTCATTAAGAATAGAGTAACTCATTAAAAAAAAACTTTGACAGTTTTATGAACTGTATGCCACATGCATCAAACAAATGTGAACAGAATTTAGAATGTGTTCAGCAGCAAAATAGTAAAAAGGAAGAAAAAGATACAATAATTTAGCTCACTGTAAAACAGAATGGCACCAGCAGCTCAATCACATTACCATCAAAATTCTCTGAAACCATTGAAAAAACTTTCTCTTTAATGTGCAATGTGATTTCTGTCCTACAAGCAAGTGAAACTTTAAAAACAAGAGGCAAAGTTTTATAGACTTTAAGACGACTCACAATTTGCAATATTGATTTTCTATATGGCAGGAGTTCGTACTTTATTGATCAGTGCCTAACACAAGCGGTACATCCATCAGGCGATTCAATGAATTTTTTCTGTGTCAGTAGAAGATGTATGAAGCTCTTGAGAGAAGTATAGGGAAAAGTCAAACATGTTATAAGAAGATTAAGAGAAGCTTTTTTTTGTTTCAAACTTTTTAACTATTAGGGGTCTTTTTAGAAGCTTTCTGTGCTTTGACTTTGTGTAGGAAATTAACATTTTGCCGAAAAATTCCTACAAGCTTTCAAAATAAATAAAAAAAGGAACTTACCATAAGTGTTAAGTGTTCTTATAAACTAATATTTATATATTAGGTGATTAACAAAGTCCATAGTCCTATCACTAGCTGTCCCACAAAAGGGCTCACAATCTAATGTCCCTACCATAGTCATATGTCATTAACACAGTCTAAGGTCAATTTGAGGAGAAGCAAATTAACATGTTTGCATGTTTTTCAAAGTGGGAGGAAACTGATGCAAACACGGGGAGATCATGCAAGACCTGGAGTGTGAAAAATGGCCACCCAACATCCAAAACTCAAGAATGTCAGGAGTCAAGAATGAGAGTAGGGAGATCACTTTATATCCAAGACATAAAAGCTAGAGGCTGATTTGGACAACAAACTGTATTTCATGACTTCTGGGCAGACTGACCTTTTAAAACACCCTTTATTTAATTCTTAAAAGGTAAGGTTTACAGGCTGACAAAAGAAGTGATGTCTTCAACCTACTCCTAATATTGAATTTGATATATTATTGTGCTATCCTGCTGCTAAACTAAAGACATTTGTTTTCAAGACTTCATAGTGTTTAGCTCTGTTATGAAGAATAAGTATTGATTGTGGCTTCTGTGGGTTGTCAGACCTCTAATCTGATTGCATAGCATCTGATTGCTGCTCCATTTCATAATTATTGAAGTGTAATCTTCTAGGCCAGTTACAGGGTTGACTTACTTTTGTTTTGTTTTTTTGAAGAGTGGAGGCATCAGTGTAACAGAGTTTAGAAATTGTTCTGTAACTTGTTTAGAAATGTGGATATTTCTATTCTTTTCTAACTCCTCTGCAATTTAAAGATTTGAGGTCGAATTTAGGGCCAGTGCTATTCCTTTTTGTTCACTTTAGCGGGAAATGCAAGTTCAATGCAATGCAAAGCTTGCTTGATGCAGGCCAACTTCAAGCCAGAAGGAGAATTAGCTACAGGTCAAATCTTTCTGAATTTTAAATGATCTCAGAAGTTTTCTGAATTGTTGTCAAACCAATGCCATTGACACAATTAGGGATGAGCGAGCAAAATTTTAATATTCGATCTCGTGGCAAATCAGGCCGTTCTCGCTTACCAAACATGTAAGCGAGAACGGCCTATGTAAATTCGTCCATCAAGATCAAATTTTTTGGGACCTGCAAGAGCAATCAGGGTCCACTCCCCTAATTGCTTTTGCAGCCCTGTAGTATGTGTTCATGGATAGAGATTCTCTATGCAAGAACACAGAGTCCCATGGCTGTGCTCATCATGAATAAATGCATCCTGTGATGATTCCCATGGCTACATTCATTGATGAGCACAGCCGCGGGACTCACGCTAACAGGAGGAGTACCGCGGCTGCATTTATTAGTGCAGCCGTGAGAATCCTCCTGTACACATTCCCTGAGCACTAGTGACCAGGGATCGTGCATTGCAGCCGTGGTACTCCTCCTGTAATCTTACGATGGGTCTGCAAAATTGGTTCGCCGAAATTTCGCTGACTCATCGGAAATTCAAGGAAATTTTTGCAAGAATGTTAAAGGCATTCTCGCTCATCCCTAGACACAGACCCTGTTGACATGGGTTTATAAAGACAACCAATGAAAATACAAATACAGGAGCATCTAATATTTTTAAAAGGCTCTGTCACTTGGAGAAAGAAGGGTCAAAAAACTACAATAACCTCTCTTTTTCTATGTATCCCAACAACATATAATAAAATATTTTTTTTGTTTATTTTAAAAATAAAACATGAATAAATATTAAAGTATTGCAGAGATACACTAAATATTTGATTTTGTTTTGCTCAGACATATACTTTAAGGCAAATTCACCAAAGTCTGTGCAAGTGCTGTACTAATTTAACAGTAAAGCTTTAATCATTTGCAGCTTTATAAATAAATAAATTCAAGAAAATAAAAGCTTGTCAACATAGTCTGGTAATGATACCTTTAAAACTCGAACATATGTGTGTTAAATTTCTCCAGAGCTCTAAATCAGAAGTAATATTCTATGAAACAGTCTAAACCCGGCATGCTCACTAAACATGGCTGTGTGTGCAGATCCCTTCAGTTCTGCAAAACTTGTAATCTCAGTGTCTGGGGGACACTTGCATCAGAAATCCTCCCCCAAGTTTTTCATTTTAGCCAATTAAGCGGGACAGGCAATTTTACATTTTCTCTACATTATTCAATGTCCTAATAATTACTTTTAATATTGAAATCATACATCATTTTTGCCTGTGAACCAGGCTTTTTTTGTTAATACCGTCCCCCAAGAATATAATCTTCTATACATTTTTAAATAAATAAACTCCCACTTTGAGCAGTGATCATTTTAAAACACCTAGTGTAACTCTACAAATTACGAATTCTAAAAACTAGCTTTTACCTTTTTTTCTGTCTCATGGCACTGTGTGTGTTTCTAGTATCTAGGTCTATTTAAAGCAGACCTAAACTCAACATTTTTTCATTACATACAAGGGTAAAGAATCCTTTTATTATTTTTTAAATGCAACACCTTTTTTCTTTTTTTAAAAAAAGGATGCAGCACTTCCCCTTTCTGTCAGGAGATTTTTCGTTACCCGATTTCACACCTGCACAGTGCAAGATTGGGTGATGTTCAAAGAAGAAGGAGGAAGACCAAAGAAGTTAGCGGCACCTGACACTTTCTCCGCCAGGCCAAAGGAGAATACGGGGGCAAAGCAGGACTTGATCGAGGAAACCTCCGGATTGATTGAAGAATCTGGGAGATTAAAGGTAAGTGTGATTTTTTGATGCTCCTGTACTGCACCTGTTCTATGTAAAAAGACACCTCAATGCCCACTTCAAGTGGAACACACTAAAAAGCACATACCATGCAGTATGGTGTGCCCATTTGCATAAAAAAAGACGTAAGCATTTTTTATCTCTTCTGGCCAGAACCCAATTTCACTCTGAGCATGTTTGAGATCAGTGGCTTCATTATCAAGATGATTTGAACTAAGGCAAATGGCCCAGTATGTGCAAGATCAGGGAACAATCTATGATGATATGGTGTCTGATATGGTGGCTGATCACACACAGGCACATACAGCGTCCTTTGTCGGGTGTCCTAATTATTCCTGGGGTGACATTGACAATACCTATCTAGCAGGAAGTTCTTCATAGGATTTGGAGATCTACAGGGGAATTATGACATCCCCAAAACCAATTGCTAATTGCCCACCAATGGCTGCGTTTACCCGTTTTCCTTCTTGGAAGCAGTATCAGCATAGAACAAGGATATTAGACTTAGGTGACCATAAATATGGCTTCTGATGGTATTTACTATTTTTAATGAAAGAGTGATGGGGGGTCTGGTAAGTAGCAGACAGACAAGGCTGTTCAATAATGTCCGAATCTCTGACAGGGATGGATAACAATACAAATCCTTTGACTAGAAAAATAGCCCCATTATGTTATTTTTATATATGAAGTTAGCTATCTGCCTGGAGTTCAGCTTCAAAGCATTTTTGTATTGCATTTATTTTTCTCCAGCTACCAATGGACTTTCTTTTTCCTGCATAGGAATTTATTATCAACATATTTAATATTTTTATGTATTTCTGAACTGCTGAATTTTTCTGAACTCCAGGCGGGGCAGCTATGTCAGCCTGACACAGCTGTGAAGATACGTATGGCTAAAAAATTTGGTAATATACAGTAGTAATACATAGCGGAATGAGAATTGTGTTATTCTTCAGAACATTTAGCCCTAGGACAAGAATCAATTTTGAAATCCAGAGTCTTGCATTTGTCAGTTTTGCTTTAATACAGCAAGAGCCTTCCAGTAACATGTAGAGCCTGCTGCACTTGGAATAGTCATCCATATACATTCCTGGATAAAATAAGTTATACATAATGCTGCAAAACGAAGCAAACTTTTCTAGAAAAAATATAGGATATACCTGACAAAGCTTATATTACGGGATACAAGATATATACCAGGATACAAGTGCGAGCCAAGAAAATCCTGATGGATGACTATAAATATCACTGAAAGAATAGGATTAGATGACAGAATCCTTTGACAGGCACAGGTTTTATCCTGTTTTTAGATAATGAGACCCTGTATCAGAATATTCATTTCAGCAAAAAAACTTCCTATACATGTGCATTGAACATATTTTATGCATGTTGATGAGCTGCCTTTGTGTAGAGATCCAAAAGCCCAGAAATTGCTGCTAGGTGCTGATATCTTGGGTGAGATATCAGTAGTCCTAGCAGACTCAGAATAGTGCTCTCCGTAGATCTTCTGTTGACAGCTAAATAAAAGGTATTGTAGGGAAGCGAGGGGCTAGGCAGGGAAGCTGGATCAGAACAGAGAGAAGAGGACTATTAGCTACAAGGTAGGAAAGGGTTGTGCTGGAAAATGGATCAATAAATTCTTCTATGTTATTACTTGCAATTGTTTGAAGAAGGTAGGTGCAGAACTGACTTGGGGGCCCCCCAAAGAGGCTGAGAAGGGTCCGGGGCCCTCATGCAGTGGCACAGTTTAGACAGATTATTACATCAGCCTACTAAAAAAGATTTGGGTTTGAAAGGGGGACCTTAAGGAAAGTGGAACTGGATTTAGACAAAGATTTTTCATAGTGAACATTTTGAAATGTTACTTGTTCATAAGCAGTACCCTGAATATGAGCATTTTACATGTGAGACCTCAAAATCGGCATGTAGTGCTGCTTCTGATTGCCAGTCACGAAGAGTTGGAGTGATTTGGTGATTACTCTCTCTACTGAACTACTGTTCTCCTTTGCTGGAAGCTCTTACTTAAAGAACGACAAGCCCTGCCTCTACCAAGATGGCCACCTCTATACAGAAACACAGTGCAGATGAAGTCATAGTAAGTCAACAATGGAGAAAATATCAGCTGTAGAGAGGCCACTGGTGATATTGGTGCCTAACCAATCCAATACTTTGTCCACCAAGGCTTAACTTCCACCCACCCACTATCACTACTATTTTGAGTACTTTCCAGGGGGATATAGTTTCTCCCCAGGCAGGTATCACATGGTTTTCATTATAGATAAGTGAAATTGAGAGTTTCGATTTCCACCAAAGTACATTGAAAACCGGAGTTTTTTGTGTGCACTGGACTGTACATCAGTGGTCGCCAATGTTTTCAGGTCGGCAGACCACTGCGTGGGAAGCTGGTTGTCACTCAAAGGGGAAGAAACTTCCCCTTTAGTGACGTCATGATTCCTGAATCGGCACACTCTCCCATTGCAGATCTGAGCCTGCGATGGGAAAGTGGGCAGGTTATGTCCGGCGACACATGCCGCCCACTTCCCTGGGCCAGAAGTCTGTGCAGAAAACATGGTCTGCGGCTTTGACTGGTGCTCGGGGATGCACCGGCTAAAGCCGCAGACCACCAATATTTTCTTGTGGACCACCGGTTAGCGACCGCTGCTGAGTCATGTATACCAGCCAGTTACAAAAGCTTCTTTCAACTCCTGGCCCTGTTCTCGTGCCAAATACATTACCATTAAATATTTGATTTCTTTGTGCATTTTTCACCAAAAAAATGCAATATTTGTTTAAGCATCTCAATGAGAAAATTAATGTTTTCATTTAGCAAAACTTTGCTGCAAAGCAAAATTGCTATTGTTGCAGTAAAAACAATTTTGCCCAAAACTCTTTCAACCCCAATCACCATTTAAAAAAGAAAAAAAAAACTCTTATATGGCCAAAATGCTTTGTTCATTTGCATCTTTTAGGCATGCATACATGCTTAAAGGTAATGAAAGGGGCAAAGGGATGACCTTATCAGTGTGTCTGCCCCTTTAACATCCAACCAGAATCTGAGGTGGGTTTAGAACAGACTGTATTGCTTTATGACTTCCACAGAAAGCTCCAGGCCATGGCTATAGTCTGGCCGTGTTCCATGATCATAAGTCCTGGTTAAGCCATTTCTTTTTATATTACAACTGCAAACTTTTGCCTGGAGTTCAGCTCTAATGTTTAGAGTCCACTCTTAAAGCCCAAAAAAACCCAAAATTTAATAATGCCAAATTTAATACATTTTCTGTTGATAAGTGAATGCAATGTATAGAACCAAGGTGGTGGACTACAATTCATTTCCTCTCATCTCTTGAATTAGGTCAGTCAGGTGTTACCATATGATATCCAACAACAATGATGGCAGACTACTTTTCCCATCATCCGAGCATTACAATAAAAATGTTGACATGAAGAGCCACAGTTTGCAGTTAATAGGTGGTGAGCAATTGACAGACGTCAGTGTGCTATAGGAAAGTAAAAGACGTAAGAGGTCCTAAGTCTCCATGATTAGGAACTAAACTTCAGTGAAGTGCAGCTACAGAATAAGTTTCTGAATTTGCTGAAAAGTTTAGTTACAAAGGAAATGCTTACAATTTACGCTAATGAACATATTTGGGTATTTGCCAATTGTGGCTTCAGTTTGGCTTTAAATATGAGAGTTTCAAAATCAGTCTTTATTGTTCTGAGCACAGCAAGGAAAGAAAGTAACTATTTCATGAAACAGCTGGTATTATATAATTAGAGGGGAAATGTGGTCTCATCACTATCAACAGACATCACTGCCCTATTCTCCACTTTCTTTGTATTTATTGCAGGTTGTCCAGAATTGAACTGCTGCTTAAAGCGTTCTTCTGTACTCTGTAGGTAACCAACACAAAACATATTATTCAAGATAATGGGCAAATATCTTTTCTCTAAACCTGTTTAGTGTTACAGGACTTCAATTACATCAGGCTTTGCATTGTTACTGTATTTATAGCAGGTTGCTCCAATAACGCGATTATGTGATCGGGTGAAGATGTCCCACTAATTACAGCTGTCCACAAGATCCTTGGCAATGGTTAATTTCTATGAACAGCTGATGAATGTGAACAGTGACAATTATAGGGAACTAGTTTCACAGTAACTATGAAGAGGATATTCTGCTATTCAAGCCCCAGGTAATTTATAAAGCTTGAAAAAAGTATTCTAATTTGTATTTTTTATTAAAGCTAAAATGAACCCGTGAGGATACCTACATTTCTTTGATTTTCCTCCAGCTTTATCCATTACCATGAAATAAAGAATTCTAACCTTCAACATCCGGTTTATAGCTGACAAGGTGACTAAATACAGAGTTTAAATATGGAAGTTGTTTTACCTGCTGAAGCATTTGTATTTCTGTCCAGCCTGTCCTAAGATATACACAACATGGCCAGGCTAGTGACCAAACTTTATTTCTACTGTAGACATGCCTGTCTGTCTGTCACTCTGTACCTGGGCAGGTTATGTGTACTGATTGGCATGTTCTGCCCCTCCCGGTTCCATTCTGACCCCTGTTGTACCAGGGGTTCAAAGATACTTATAACAACTCAGTGTGGACACTAGTTAAAATGACAAAACAGCTAAACCTCTCCACTGTCTGGAGCTTAAACTAGTAACAGCTGCATTCCCGACTACAGGTTCCATCAGCTCCCCAAATGAACACACAAAAGCAAACCACCATGAACTGTGTCAAGCTCACAACTTTATTCATCCCAGGTGAACCAAGGTGATCACAAAACAGTCACTCACCCCTCTAGTGGAGCATTGTGTTCAATTGAGCACCTTGGTTCAATTGGGCCATTTTTGAGGTTGATCCACGTGCACAAAAAGTGAATTTGTATCCCAGTTTTAATCAGTTTGGTTCAGCTTAGAAAGAGGCTTAATGAAAGACAAATAGAAGTCAGCTGCATTTTAAAGTTTGGCTTTGAAAAATGTTAGATCAGGCAGGGCATTATTGAAGCACAGAACTGTGTGCAGCTTAGCTTTGGTTACCAGGATATCCGGCAATTCCACACCTCTCCGGTGCTTGCTGGACTGAATGATCTGCATCATCCTTGCCCAGCCAATCAGGATGGCTAAAGGAAGAGAATAAGGAAAAAATGGAACAAGAAGTAAGAAGATCATATGAAAGCACATTTCATAGTTTGCTCCTTGACACAAACCTAAAGCCTGCCAAAACAGGTGACAAGGCTCTGTAATTGTTGAATTTATATGACCAATATGGTCTTGGCTTTTCAAGCTACGGATTTAAATATTAAAATCAGAAAATAAGAAAATAGTCAGTGAAGTCTGAACTCCCATACTTGTTTGGACTGAATATAGAATAAATCAAGGGGCAGAATGACAGGCTCTGAGCCTACTCCCTCAGAACAAGGGCAGTGCTAGATTTCATTTACCTATATTAAAAGTTTTACTTCAAAATCTGTGGTGAGCCTTTTGGGGTATGCTTATTAACATCTGTGAAAGCTGTGACCCATCAAGCAATGTAAGATTTCTTTTGCAATATATTTTTCATTTTTCAGAATAGCAATATAGAGAGCAGCACATGTCATTGGAAAGGATGTAAGGGCCTCTCGGGGAGGCACACAACTACCAACACGTCGTATGGGGTCTGTTACATGTATTCATGTATAATAAAATGTTCTAGACTGGCGTCTTGCTTGCTGGAGAGTTCCAATAGGTGCTTGCTGTTGCTATCCTTCGAACCTTGAACTCTCTCATGGTCTATAATATTTGGGGGTCAGACATTGAACCTCTTTTTACTTCCTGCCCAAAGGGTGTCCAGAGAAAAAGTGTTTTGCACGACTTTGTGCCATTCATTCAGGCTGTGAAGCTGGAGTTAGCTGTCTTTTTCTGCAGGGATATTAGAGACCAGATAACGGTTGGAGCGTCATGATAAATGGCTTCCAGACCTTTCCTGCTTCATTGAGTGCACATCTTTTTACCTACTCAATACCCCTCCCAATTACACAGCATGGACAAATAGTTATGTCTTCCTTTTGGTTTTCCAGTGGGTAGAAACAGAATGGTACAAGGCAGTTCTAGCTGCAGTTACAGTCTACCTTGTTGAAGGCAAAGTGAAAAAATGGTACCCTGATATCTAATCAGACAGGTCTGAATTGCTGACAAGGGACAAGTTATGTCACTTCTGCAAAAAAAAACAAAAAAACACTTACCTGCCGATCGCTGCCTTCTATTTCGAAAATCCTGAGCATGTGGGGATGCATTGCATTATCCCGATCTGGCCAATCAAGATGGCCTAAAATTCAGAACAAGGAAAAAATAGCAGCACCCATGTTGGAAAGGGGAGTGTATTTAAAAAAAATTGTGATAATCCAGGCATGGTTATTTTATTGCAGAAGGGACCTTTTTCATGCAATAAAGGACCTGTCAGATTGCAATTTTTTGAATAAGGCTTTAGTTCTGCTTTAAATATCTCTGCTGTGTATATACCTATAGTTAATGTTTTTTTATTTCATATAAAGTTTCTAAATGTGGTTTACATATAGCAATTGTCATTAAAATGAAAAGAAAAATACACCAGCTGAAAACAACTTGACCCACTGAAATAAAAACGCAATTAGATGTGAATATAACCACTACTTTGCAATGTTCCAGCCCTTAATTTCTCTGTTTCTTCAACCATAGACATACAATAAGCTATGCAGGATAATAAATTATACATAAGCATTGTATTTGACAGTAATGCAGACATATACAGCACAAATTAACTCTATCTACATGCCCATTACTCATTAGTGAAATGAAGACATGAAGCTGACCCCATATAATTGGCTGGAAGACATTCTGTACCGATTTATTCCCATCATTAAAAACATTATGAATATGTTTTTATGGGAAAATGGATTAGATCACTTTGTAGCGCACTCAAGCTATTCAGTGAAATAAACTAGTTCATTGGATTTACTGTGGCAGACAAAGCATGTTTTAGATCTTACATTAATGGCCATAAAGTTTTGTGTAAAAGATGAAGAGAAGAAAGAATGAAGGGAAGGAGAGATATGTGATACAGGTAGTTCCTGGGTTACATACAAGATAGGGACTACAGGTTTGTTCTTAAGTTGAATTTGTATGTAAGTCAGAACATGTACAAAATTTTAGTAAATGCAATTAGGACAGATGTGTGTCTCAACATATTATTAGGCAGCATGGTGTCAGTTACTGTATAAAATCCTCACTGAGTAAATCACAAAGCAAAAAAAGAAAAAAAAATGATGTAGCCTAGACATTCAATAACTTCTGGAGCAAGCTGTGCTTTGATATGCAAAAAGAAACAAGTGCAGAGTTTGTCTTGGTCATTAAAGAGTTACAAGATGTTGCAGAAAGGCTGATCGCTTAAGATCACCCACAAGGGCTGTGTTTAGCAAAAGATTTCTTCTGCAACTCATTCAAACCGTCCCTTCCCCCCATCAAGCCTCCATCCTGCACAGAGCAAGCAGGGAAGCTCTGTTTGTATCTAGGAGTCATCTGTTTGTCGAAAATCCTTAACTCGGGGACTGCCAGTATAAACAAAGATAATGAGAAGCTTCCATATGCACATTGTTAGTAAGTCAATTATACTAGAGAAGGTAGGGAAGTCACTCCTGGTCAAGTTCCTATATTAAAATCTGACATATATGCAGTCTTTGGGGACTGGAGTTCAGAAACTCTGCACAAAATATTCAGATTCTCCTTCACGTTCTCCTATATTGTACTTGAAATAAGAAAGAAAATATCTTAGTTGTGGTGAGGTTACTGCTTCCTCATGCCGCTAAATCCCTGCCTAGTGGGAGACACTACAAGTAGCTTCTCCCATCACCAGCCTATATAGAATGAACGGGAGTGGCAGTGAGTGGTATAGTACTACTCAATGCTGCCGGCTGTCAGGGTGCCAGCTGCCGGGAGCTGCACAGGATCACCTTGGGCAGCACAGTGGCTCAGAGGTTAGCACTCTGGCCTTTTCAGCGCTGGGTCCCAGGTTCAAATCTCTGCCAGGACACTATCTGCATTGAGTTCTCCCAATGTTTGTGTGGGTTTCCTTCGGGTACTGCGATTTCCTCCCACATCCAAAAAATATGCAGTTAGGGTATTTGGCTTCCCCCCCCAAAAAATCGGCCTTACACTGTAATAAAGACATATGACTGATGTAGGCACATTAGATTGTGAGCTCCTTTGAGGGACACCTAGTGACATCACTATGGACTTTGTACAGTGCTGTGTAATATGATGGTGCTATATAAATACTGTGTAATAAAAAGAATTATCCCAAGGCAGGTTTGCACCTGTCTTTAATGTCATATATGAGTCTCACTCTTCTGCACTTTTAAAAGAAAAAATCCTGAAGACAAGTCAGGATGACATGAGCCAGAAGTGCACCTTGTGTCTGTTCTCTTGGAATTGGAATTGTTCTAATTTTGGTTTGCTACAGCTCAGTAACAGTTATACCCCCACACACCCAGCATTAAACTGGGTGGTATATGGAGAAGTAGCCTACTGTTGGGCTCCTTCTTTTTGTCATTCTGCTCCCTCATATCATCAAGCTTCCTGCAATGCAGCACAACTATTTGGATTATTGGGTCTGATTTATTAAGATAAGAGAAGATTATCATGGGAGAGCCGGGGTGATCCAGCAAACCTAAAATTAATTTCATCAAAATCATTTTCTATTAGTTGGCAGATATTTTCCATCCTGGACCAGATCCATTCCAGGTTTTCTTTCTCACCCAGGTTTACCTATGATAGTCTATGTTCTCAATTCTAGGAAAGCGTTAATAAATCTAGACCATTTTGTTACTCCTTTCTCACCCAAACTGAGCTGTACAGAGACAACAGGAGGCTGACACCAAAACAAATTTGGATAAATATACTCCTTGAAATAAAAATGTATACAGCATACATTAGAGCCTTTAAAATCTGACTGCAATGCAGCTTTAAGTCTTCATACACAGAATTAAAAGCTATTAGAAATGCTAAGCATGAAAGAACTGTACTTATTAAATCAACTCACCTTCAGAAAATTTGAACCTAGCTATAGCCAACTGCTCCAAATGCCTACAGATGTGACAGATCAATACCCTTGTGCATCAACATGCAGAAATCCATACTGCAGGGTACATTTGTGCCTTTTTTTAGAAATAAAACAATCTTTAGGTAAGATGCCTTTATACAATTTGAATAGAGGTGGCTGAATGTAATAATACAGTTTGAAAGGTCAAAGTTATCTGTGCAACCTCAGCATAATGTACAAGTCAATGTAATAGAATTCCACTGTAATTTAGTGCCATTTTATTGACTTGGCTTTAAAAGTATAAATGAGGAATATTAATTTCAGCCCTGACAACTATGCAACAAGTGGTTTATTTTTTAATAGTCACATAAGGAAAAAATGACAAGCCAATAGAATGCATGTAAAGGAAAGTTTTAAAGCATACATACTATATTAAAGGCATATCAAACAAAAGTCCAAGAATGGGCCCAAAAAGGCAGTTGCGTCATGGACTGCACTTATATATATGAATGGTAATTGAAAACGCATTCAAGTGAAAAGTACACTTGAGTACGCCCAATTTTAATTCTAAGGTTGTACATATCAGGACATATTAAAAAAAGATAATCTGGTCCATAACAGGTTCTAAAACTGAGACTATGCCATAATGCAAAAGAAATGTATGAAAAACAAAGTACATCCCTACCACTTCTATAGGAATTAGGAGGATAGGTGGTAGCTAGGTGCTACCAATCAAATGCACTTGATTATTTGATCATCAACAAGTGTGACCACCTTTACACAAAAAGTTTTTTTGGGGGGGTCACTAAATCCAAAAATGACATCCATTCTTTCCCATCACATAAGATATTCTCACAAATGGCCTTATTCTACTTGGCTCTTTGTTATATTTCCTAATGGTCCATACTGTATTCACAGAGTATTTAGAACTTTTCTAACCTAACTAAATATATTTTTCTTTTTAAACCATCAGAAGTCAAGACAGGGCAAAAAAAGGCAAGGAAGTGTGTGTGTGAAGGCAGTGTTGAAGACAAAGGAACAAGAGCTAAATTGCTGTGTTCTAGTGCAGAGATTGTCACTTCAACTGACACTTCTAGTTACATACGTGGGAACTATCTTGGAACATCATAACCTTTGATAAGAAAGCTTATTTAGGACTGAAACTTTGTGATCTGGGCAAGTTGTGGGCTCAAAGGAGCTTTGACAGTGGTCCCAAGGTAAAAAGGAAAAATGGGCTGCCCATGGTCTAGGGGGAGCCTAACAATCACAGCAATGATTGCTATTTTTACTCTTGTAACATTCTGTTCCTCATGATCCTGGGATTCCTGTGCCAACCCCACCAAGATCCCAAGAGGATATCTCCATTACTGAAGACATCCATAACAAAAATCTGGTAAAAAGTTCAGTCCTGATACCAACAAGCCTCAACTGTTTATACAGCCTGAACTAAATGATCTAATCAGAGACTGAAGGCTTAAGGCTAAAGAAAAAAAAAAACGTTGACACCAGGGACCTCATTCTTGACGTATGGAAAGCAAGAGGAAACTTGTTCTATATTTTTCTCAAGACATTGAATTGGTGTACTGCAACAAATTTCCCGGGCTGATGAAATTGTTGAATTTGGAGTACGATAAGAAGAAATGAAGGTTGTTCAATGACTCCTCAAAACAAACATTAAAGGCACTGCTTGTTCACAACGACAATACTTTTGCCTTAGTACCTGTTGGCCATACAGGACACTTGGAAAAGCGTACAAATGTGTGGACTATATGCAGTGTTTTAACAGTCCTATATATACTTTTGGGATAGGAAGGAGGATACCCTGAGTATACCTGTTTGTTATGTGAGTAGGATAGTCAAGCCAGGAGACAACACATGGCAAGAAGGGACTGGCCAACATGAGTCGCATTGGAAAATGGTAATAAAAAAAAACATTGTTGGGGCACATCTCATAGACCAAAAGAAAGTTGTTCTGCCTTCAATCCACATCAAATTTGGCATCAAGCAGTTTGTAAAAGTGATTGGAGCATTTTTTAAACATTTTTTCTTGCAATCTTACCTGATGGGAAAAAAATGGATATTATTTTGATTTCAGTACACCAACAACAAAAGAAATGGGTGGAATATTGAAAACAATTTGACAAGTTATTGAATCTGACCTGTATGTGGACATTGGAACTGAGGCAGAAGGCACATTCAGATTTGAAAGATACATCTTTTTAATGAAACAACCATCTTAACTTATGTTTAAATTTCAACGAAGAAACATACACAGTTATATTGGTTTATTTTTTGGTTAATATGATATTATTTTCCCAAAAGCAAAAGAATACAAATAACCTAAGAAGTGAGTAAATAGCATCTGAACATTTATGAAACACAGACAATGCTTCAGGTCATAAAGCTTTTATCCAGGATCACATATCGCTTAACATTGACAGCAAAACTAAGTTTACCGGTTTAAGAAGTCAATCTGAATAGAAAAGATTGGCAACATGGGGTCTCTTAGAGGTCTTTCCTTGAGCAATTAGACATTTCAAGAAAACAGTTGTTTCCTGATATGACTTTATTTTTAACAAGGGGGTGACCAGCTGAGAACTATAGATTTTATGAAATCTCACTACTGATTTTTTGACAAAACACTAAAAACTTCCTTAGTCATATTTACAGCAGTTTTCATAAAGAAAAAACACCAAAGCAGCTGTTGCTGACTTCTGTGTGAACATTTTGGTTTCTTAAGTGTTCTTAGCTTGAACATTTTCTAAGACCAATATGATGATCAGGAGGGACAGGGTAGGATCACAACTCCAGATCTGCTAACCTTTTCCAGGACAGTGACTCAGAATGCAGTAAAGCCAGAAGAAAACTTGGAGCTTCAAAACTTACTCTGTACAGGTTTTCTTCGATTTTATTAACCCATGTGCTTTTCTTCAACAGCTAATGCCTTCCACTGACCCCCATCAGTTTATTTTGAAGCCTTGGCTTTTTCAAAGTATACCAATAATGCATTCACAATTTATCCAACAATTAATTTTATTTATGTGGCTGAACCCCCTCCCTCATTGCTAGATATAAGCCTAGTAAAAAATATACAATATAAATATACAAAAAGAGAAAGAGGAGGAAGGTAACCATCCTGCACACCCTTCCTTTAACCTCCTACAACACTACCTCTATAGCTACATTTTCCTGTGTGGACCCAAAAACCTGACATAATTTTTGGAATACCATGCCTTACTATGAACAATGGGTTTTAGGGGAGAGGCAAACATTATGTTACATCTTCACAAAGAGACTAAGCCCTACACAGGGGAAACTGGCTGCACAACGCATGAGCAAAGCATCAATATTCAGTACATCTGTCCCTGAAAGAAAAATTCTATAACTGTATTGGTTCTTCCTTGGCCTAAGGCTATGAAGTATTGGCTAGAGTTTGGTTAAAAGAAAAGTGTCTTTGGGTCAAGCTGGGAAAGGTCCTTGCAGGGTCCAATAAAGTTTAACAGCAGACTAGCAGATACTGTACACATCCTTAAAGTCAGACAGTTTATTGTATATTCTTTGCTATAACTTTGAGTACTGTCTGAACAGAAACATTGGAATTTATAGCACTGCTTTCATCTTGCTATTTAACAAACATGTGAGGTTGTAGCAATATGTTCACCATGGTGAAAGAGGGCCAAGTCATGCAGCAAAGTCCATCAAATATGACTTCTAGAAAAAGGCCCCAGTAGAGATCTAGTGCTCATAATAAACTTTGCAAGAAAAGTGTGTATCGAGGATCCAAATAGGAATGCAAATATAGGGCCTGTAGTTGATCCCAATATATATCAAATTCCAATACAGCCATATTCCAAGGGCTCAGCAACATAGAAGGTAGGAGGTACCCAGGAATTTTATCTATCACCAAAGGAGGATACAATCAGTCAACCGGTCCAGCACGCCAGAAAAGGGACTGCAAGCTCACCCATGGGCTATGCAGCTACAAGGATGTTATGCTGGGTGAAGTTGCCCCCAGGACAGCAGACCTGATAGGCCACCGAAAATCACCCAATTGGTTTAGTGGCTGCTCCAATAATTTGCCTCCTCTCCTCCCTCATGTTGAAGGATCAAAGGATAAAAACTACTCAACCATCTTGTTGTGCGAGATGAGCTCTGACGACTCGCCAACACTCGTATAAAGACTGGCACATGAATGCGCATGTAGTTCAGCCACACAGTTCTCATTTGAGACAGAAGTTTTGTGGTGAGGCAGCAGCAGCTCCTCAGAAACGTGTTTTTGCCACCATGCACATCCTAATTTTATTTATTTGCAATGTGCTCCTGAACTTACTAGAAAATTTGAGTGTTCCAAGAAGCCCCCTTCTCCATACATATCATGATGCTCTCCTTCTCCAGAAGCAAAAAAAAAATACTCTCTGTTTTAAACAAACTTCTCCAACTGTCCCAACATTATGTAGCAGCCAGGGAAAGAGTAAAGGGAACTACTAGAGTTTCACTTGAGTGGCAATCTCAGGGCATTTAGCTGTCTACACTAGTAAATACATGAAATAATTACACTCTCTTTGTTCACCACCTTCTGTCACTTTTGTTATGTTTGTATGGAAGCCTTCAATGCTTTGATCACCTGATTGCTATTTCTGAAGGTGGTCACTTTTCAAAAGTGGAAACAGCTTCAAAACACCCAACATTGTTCTCCATTATGGCCTGTGTGTTCACCACTTGGTAATCATACCAGTTAGCACTTTATAAATGCTTGCATTGCTAAAAGTGCTAATAAATTGGAATATCACCAGTTCATTCATAAACTGATGATCATTCATAGAAGTGGCTATCATATCACACATTAATGTGAACCAACACCCAAAAAGTGACATACTTGGTACTTCCGTTAAAGCGAAGCGTTGCTGATTAGTCCTCTTCCTCCAACATAACAAGACTAGTGTTCCATAACTAGTCACTTAAGCACCAAAGCCATTACATAGCGGGGTGAGTATCCTCGGCATACCCATAACACAGATTTACTGTGTAGTGATTATTTCTAAAATCTCTATAATGTTGTTTTGTATACATAATTCCCTTTTACAGACCAACTCCAGCCATCATATTTTCTTAGCAAGAAGGTATGGGCAGTCTTTCTAGTGTTCACACTGACAATAACAACAAATATTTTTTTTCCGTAAAATGGGAAAGGTTAAGAACCTTCAGGTCAATTTTATTTTTGGCTTTCCTTTCTCAGTAAACATTGCTTCACAATAGAAGCTGTCCTAGAGGCAGAATGTGATAGGAAATCTCAACATAGACAGGGACAACAAAAAAATGTAAAACATGTACACAGTTGTAAATGGAATTGGCATTTACACAACCATAGAATCTTAAGCCACAATTTCAAGAAAATAGAAAACCAGAGACCCTTGTGTCTTGTATCATTCTTACCCTTTTATTGGGGTTCTGGCTTTTCTACTGAATTGCTTGTGTATACTTTTTTCTGTGGATTTCCTACCACAAGCATACTACTAGGAAGTTGGGCATGGTATTGGAAACATTTAAATATAAGTTTCCTGATGCCAATACTGATCTAACTTGCTATATACAGTCTTTAAATTGTGGAAAATATTAATGTGAACAGTTTGTGAGTAAATAAATAGAACACAATCAATCATGACAGCTGTAAATGATTCATCCTGTAGGTGGTTACCTGTGATCTTTGTGCATTCCTGGATCTTACATTCCTTGGTGTCCTGAGGTTTTGGCTCCTTCTGACATAGGCTCTCATTTACTGTTCTGTTATTATCAGTATCCATGCACCAGATGGTTCTTTGTTGGATGCCTTCTCCGCAAGATGCTGAACACTGAAATAACCATTTCATTATATGTCAATTACAGAAGGTCTAAATTACAAATTAACTTTATGCTAAACATACTATAAGTTATCTAGTTTCACTTCATATAAAGGATCTTATATTCCAATTCCAATTTGGGATTTTTTAGGTACCTAAAACAAACTGAATGCATATTCATAAAATGTCAATAACTATTAAATTTATGTACATGTAAAAACCTAATGTGTTCCAGAAACATTTAAAACAATGCTCAAATGCATAGTTCATACACTCAATGGTAATCAAAAAATAATAATTTCTTAAGTCCATTACGCATTTCAGCATTTGGCTTCATCAGAAGGACATGCTTTCATGCAAGTTTTGATATATCATCTACATAATAACTGAGAAGACAAATAAAAAACAAAATTACATTTAATATTATAATTATATATTGAATTACATTTTGAATGAATATTTTTTGAACATTAAATTTATGAACAATGCGTTTGACCCTTCTTTTAAATGTTTATGGAACACATTGGGTTTTTACATTTTAAATGAACAAACATTTTAATAAATAATGGAATTTTACAAATATGCATTAAGTTTGATTTAGTTACCTAAAAAATTCCAAATTGTAATTGGAATATAATATTGATATATTAGGGATGCAGTACCAGAGATGTATCTCCCATTCAAATAGTAAAAAGCTCTATTTAAATAAAGCAGCGGTCGCCAACTGGTGGTCCGAGAAAATTTTGGTGGTCATGGGAATCCAATGCTGATGCAATTATGCCATCAGTATATTTACTTCTATTTAAAATATATACCTCTGTCCAGTTACTTGTCCTCCAGGTGACACATGGCTCTTCATGGCTGCAGTTTATTATAAATGCTGGAATCTTTTTCAAATCACAGCGATTCTCCTTTGGGCAAATGACGTCTCTTTTGCGGACTCCACTGCCACATGTTTTTGAACACTGGTAAAACGTGACACAAAACAGAACAAAGAATAATCGTGAATACACAATACTGTTATTTTAAGGACCTGTTTTAGACCTTATGTCTATGCATTTAACAATATTGTGTAGTCAAAAGCTGGAAGATGAAAGGACGGAAACTGTTAACAATAGGAGAGCTATAATGGCAGTGAACACCACAACAACACTCATTATCCTCTTCGCACCACTACAAGTATTTGCTCAATGAAAGAGAAACATTCATTGCATCAAACACATACTATAAGTAGTAATAATTGAATGAAAACCAGCAGTAAAAAAAATTCTGTTCTATTTGATGTCTTCTTGAATATATCTCACCTAAAATTATTTTTCCTACATGACTTGTTCGCTAACATTTTACGTTAATATAAAAATAAAGTAAAATAAAAAAAAGTAAAATGATATCAAAATTCAAGGTTGGGGGTGTGTTGCTCCATCCTGTATATACGTTCACAGTGCTTGCACTATGCAAAGCTATAAAGCCCTGGTTTGGAGAACCCTTCCCTTCCCCTATTTATGTTCATTGAATCAGTGACTAATATCTAGATAAATAAAAAAATAAAATAAATAGCCTTTTTTATCTCAATAGAAGTCATTATTCATAGTATATTGATAATGATGTACAATGCCAGAAAAGGTTGACCGTGTTTAAGGGAAATATCTAATGGCCGGATTGGATTTTGCCTGAGAAAAGGGCAGTGGAGGGCAGAAAGTATTTTGAGCCCATTATTTTTGCTCCATGTGTTTGCAGGTACTGGCATTAATGTTTCCAATAGTACCACACAATGCTACCAGTGTAACATGTTTTCAGGCACTGGGAAATGAGAAGGAAGTGTTTACTTTAATGTAAAGGAGAAAGTGAGAGCATGAAGGATGATAATGATTATATTTGTTATTTCACTTTAGTTCATTTTTATTGGTACTCAAGAAACAGTTGCAAAACAATCTCTATATTGGACAGTAAATGAATTTTGCTCCTTGTAGTGTGTGCTGAGTCTTAAAGAAAACTGTATTTTTATTGCAGTTAACTTATAAATAAACCCACAACAGCTATCACCCCCAAATGTTATACTCACCCACTGGACACCTTCCACCTGGTTTCCCTTCTTTCCTGCATGCATGGCATGAAGCTAATTTTATGCAAACAGCAATTTCAAAAGTGGGTGTCCTTCTCAAAGGAATGAATAGAGATTTCTTTTTTAAGCATGTCCCCAGCAGTCTGCACAGCAAAGGTTTTAGAGCAGCAAATACAGGTGAATATAAGACTTGGATAAAGTATTGGAAGAGTAGGTGATCGTTACAGGGATAGATGTTCTAAATGTAATCCCTTAAATGCCAGTTTGTATGCATTAATCAAGAGTGGTCATAGGGAAAGCACAATAGCATAATTTGCTGTTATATACACATAGCCTCTGCTCTGTTAACATTGAATTAATCTTCTTATGACAATTTATTACACCTGATACATGGCTAAATGATGTCGGTGATATTTTGATTGGCTAAATTTAAAAGCCGTTTTTTATCGTGCTGTGCTGTATTTCCTCGTGTTTACCTCAAAATTACTTTTGCTCCATTACAGCTTCATTTCCCAGTAGGAAAACCATAAGTAGCTTTTGCGGAATGAATAAATCACAAACTAATTTAGCTGCTGCTCTTTGTGCATCCGGTCATTTCATTTTGCTCTCAGTACATCTCATGGATCAACCTGCCATCTTCCAGGAATCCAGATAAATATTAATACAGACATGTGGAATGAGGATTATCAGCTGTAATCTTTACAGATAATTTACACAGGTGAAATGTGCATTCTTGTTATTCATGGTATCTTTCAGGGTCAGTTTTCTTTGCAGAAACTGAAACTCAAAGAAAAATCATGGCAGAAGTACTGGTACGTTAAAAAAATTCCCACCTAAAAGCATTAAAGTGAACCTGTACCCAAATGGCAGCACAGCAAAAACAAACAGCCTTGCTGAGACAAATAAGAACCATGAGAAATTCTAAACCTGGGATTCACTGGTACTGCTCACCTGTCCAAAAGTGCAAAGATGATTGCTGTAAGGCATCAATACTTACCAGATACCAATAAATGCCTCCGGCATTCTCGCGAAAATTTCCTTGCAATTCCAATGGTTCCGCAAAATTTTGGCGAACCAATTTCGCAAAACTATTGGAAGAGGAAATTAAACAGGATTCCCAGAGCTACATTCAGCCCTGGGAATCCTCCTGTTTGCGATCCCCAGGGCACTAGAGGTTAATAAACCTCTAGTGCCCCGGGGATCACACACTCTTCCCAATGAATGCAGCCACAGCTGCAATCATTGAGAAGATGCCCGGCAAAGGAGAACCTCCTGACATTGTAATAAAAGTATGTCTTACAAATTATACATTTGTTACAGATGTAAATGTGTCATTTGTAAGAGATACTTATGTTACAATGTCAGGAGGTTCTCCTGTGCCGGGCATCTTCTCAACGATTGCAGATGTGGCTGCATTCATTGAGAAGAGTGTGCGATCCCCGCGGCATTAGAGGTTAAATAATCTCTAGTGCTCGGGGATCGCAGAGGATTTCCAGGGCTGCATGAAAGGCCCGATTTGCCGCGAGATCGAACTTAATATTCTCACTCATCCCTAGCCAGGATGTCAAGGCATCTAGGCAGCAGAAGAGCCACAACCAGCTGCCAAACCCTGTTGCTGGATGGCACTGGAATGAGGTTAAATTAATTTCTGCCTGAGTGGAGAAACAGAATTCTTATTGCCCCCTTCAAAACGAACTATGTGACCAATTGCTTAGGCATTTGAACCTAAGAGGGAAAGTTACTCTCACAGAGGAAAGTATTTCAGTACATAATATCTATCCAAACAAGACTTAGATTTAGGTTACCATTTATGTGTGTGTCAGAGCCACCTGATTTAAAGACAATTCATATATATTAGTATTTATTAACATAAAAAGTGATCTGTTTTATTGCTTTACATAAAAATTGTGCATTTTCAGTTTATTTCAATATGTTGACATTGCAAGAAATATTTTACTTAGCTTGGTGAAGGTGGTAATAGCTCACTTTGCAAAGAATACCCAATCATGGCAACGAAATTTTAAAAAACTGAATTTTCCTTGCACAATATTGGATGGTGGAGGTCAGTGGAACATCATCTCATTTACTACACTAGGATTAAATTTTGCAGGGGGATAATCAATCGAATGTAACTCTTGGATAGTACTACCTGTATGTGCATTGATATTTAAATGATGATTTAGATGTAATGTTTGCAGGATCACATATTTAGTGTCACCATGGGGTTACTTTGCTTGAGGAGTTTGGGATATTCACTTAGTACCTTGCAAGGAAATTTTCACATAGCCAAGTTAATGCGTCTAAAACTTCACCTCACAAAGAATACCCAGTAATGTACAAGGAAATGAAAAACATGACTTTTCTTTGCATGTGATTGTATGATTGAAGTCATCAGAGCTCTAACTTGGTCACTGAGTTAAGTTAAAATCGCCTTTCATTGGAATAATTCACTTTGCTAGAAGTCTTTATTACTGTTAATAGGGAAAAGTGACTGTGTAAATGATAACTACAGACGGAAGAATTGCTTCTTGGTGTTTAATACATAAGGACACGTACCTATTGTGCCCAAAGGCTCTAATGGTAGCCAAAATGTTTTTAAATGCTGATACATTTGCAGTATTGGTATTCTACCTCACTCCACGGTTTGGCAAGCCATGACAAGCAATGCTCAGGGCTGCAGGAAATGTTCTGAACGGGGTTGTGTCCTGGGGACTGGCAATGAAAGGGTCTCAGAGGTCGGTTTTCACGGATATCCATGCATTGCACTTCCCTAGTCATGAATCCACCACCGCAGTTTGTAGAGCACTGTGCACCAAGAGAGAAAAGAGGAGTACAATCTTAAATTTGGATCCAGAATAAACAAAACAGTATGTAAACAAGAAATAATGATGTGCTAAACAACGCATGTTTTAACTGATCTGACCGCAGTAAAATATATCTGATTGGCTCTGGTTGGCTATTGCATATTACAGTGAATGAAGCTTTTTCCCAAACTATCCAAAAGAACAAAAATGTAAATATATATATATATATCCATATCTGCAATATCAGTTTTGAAGAGCACTGCATTTGCGTTTGCTTTCTAGTTCTTTTTAATTGAAACATTGTACAAAGCAATAGAGAGTAGAATGGGAGCAAGGGGAATATTCAGAATTCTCCTTGGGGGAATTCAGCTGTGTATGTAATCTGAGTTTAGCTACTGAGCTCTGTAAACAAGATTTGCTTGATAAATGTCTAAAAAAAAAGGCCCGGAGCTCTATCTGTTGGCTGTAAACTAAACTAACAACACAAATGTTAGTAAACTAAGGCTGTGTACACACACTCAAAAGACAGATGTCAAAAGACTGTCGCTCCGTTCTGTTCTATGGAGAAGGCAGAGGGAACAAAGAGTAAGTGGCACCCTGCTCAGCTCTTCTTCCCTCACTTCTATTGCGTCGTTCATTGTCTGTCGTTCATGGATCTGTCAGGACGGATGTATGAATAACGTAAGGCGACCTCTGTATACATGTCAGATTCTCTCCCGAGACAAGCCCGACCATCATATCGGGCAAGAATCATCTGACGTGTGTATAGCCTTAATTATATTCCCTGGTCATGTTATTGACATAATGTTGTGGTTCATATTGTCTGGGGAGAATAGTAAGTGCGGCTGCATAAGCTGTTTATCAAATTATCTGGAATCTAATAGATGAAATCTTTAATTTCTCCCCTCTGTAATAGTAGCATAGTACTAGGATGACAGGAGGATTCAGCACACATTAACAAACCAATATAAACCCTTCTAAGATTTTTTTTTTCAAATTGTAACATTACCTTACTCCAGTTCCCAGTTTTCCAAGTGGCGCATGGGCGTAAGTGACATCTTCTTGCGGGATCTGGTTTTGTAATGTGGCCACAATCATCTTCAGATCCTGTGCTGCATTCAACATTTCTCCAAACAGCACCAAGACCACAGGTTGTGGAACACTGAGGAGACAGAGAATCTATTCAACAATGCAAGAAAGATACAAAGATACAAAAGCCACATCATTCAATTACACAAAGCAATAAATACTTCCTATGGTCTTCATTGAATCCTAAGGTAGCTCTGTTCTTGTCCAACCACTGCACTACCGTATTTATCAGCTCATGTTCCAGCATGGCATTAAATGTACAAACACCTATTTTTTACCCCGAGACGATCATGAACATTACTATTAGGTAACAAAATCTACACAGACACATAGGGTTTGATTTACTAAAGGAATTTAAGCTATATCTCTACAATGGCTGTATTACCTTTCAAGTAAGATAACTCACATAGCTTAGAAAATGTAGTGAAAATTCACTTGCATGGAAATCACGTGCAAGGAAATCTAAATGTGGGATTTTTTCCCAATCGCGGTTGAATGGTTGAGGTCAGCAAAGGTTCATCTAGTTTACAAAGCTGAATGAAATATCCCTCGTAAAGGAGACAATTCACTTTGATATGTGAACAGCCTATATTCCTTTAGTAAATGAATCCATTAGATAGATAGAACACAATATTGTTGTATATGACTATACAAGGTTAACATAAGAAGTCATCTTGTATTCATTTGTTGCTGTACCATATAACTAAATGTTACATACTTGTCCCTTTATTAATGTCAGTCTATTTCTGGAAAATAAATCTTTAGAGGTTACAGGATCATGCAAGTTAAAATCGGGTTATGAGAATCCAAAGTTTTATCTGCTAGTTACATCATTCATCTCACGCAGCTGAGGAAATAGGAAATACAGGACGGCTCTGCTATAATATTCCACACTATTAAACCACCTCTGCAATCATTTGTGTAAGAGCCGGCGGCTTCTTTCTACTCGGCTGAATGAACTTTCTCGTCTCCTTTTCTCACCTCTGTCACTCCCTTTGAGTTTATCCCACAGTTCTTCAACAGTAAGGTGACCTCACAAACTTTTTTTTCTATTTTAGATTAGAAGGGACTTTCTAAATGAATGTCATTGAACATTCGGAATGATCAGTACAAAAACAGGAAAGCTATACAGTGCTTCTAAAATGAAACAATACAGTATTGAATAACAAATACCAAATACAAAATTGTGCTGTGTGTCTTTATCTTCAAAAGTGTCATCTTTATAATAATGATTGTATAAAACACACCGGCCATGACACACAAAGCTACCCACTTGTTCTATTTTGGAACCAAAATCTCATGTTCTTGCTCCATCCCTCTGCTTTGTTGATTAATGAATAGACCTTTATAACAAAAATGTATTTAATAAGCCTTTGATCAAGCCCCAAATTTGCTGTATCTGTTATTTTGAAAAACCAAAAATGAAGTGGTTGAAAAAGCATTTGTGGCTTTATTTAACCATTTTCTAAGTATTCAGGCCGTGGATAACTTTTTTCTTATCTCAGAAAGTAATAGTTATGGATAGGTAAATTTTGGCATTTTTTAGGATTACATGCTAAATGGTTGATGGGAACCCAACTGGAGTCTCTGATGTGCTTTATGCAAACCATGCTGTCAATTTTACCCTGTGGGTTACGTATTTTGATACTGGTGCTATTGAAGTGGCATCAGGCAGGGATTTATAGTAAAAAGGGACAGGGCCAAACTTGAAACTGAAATAGCACCGCTACTACAATTCCCTTTGTCTATAAAAACAGTCCAATACAGGGCTTAATGTTATGAGTGGCTGGAACTCCCTCTTCACTGCAATGGCACCGCTACTACAATTCCCTGCATCTATAAAACAGTCCAATGTGGGGCCACACATAGGCAGAGAGGCCACTGGTCTATAGACGCGAGTGATGCCGCTACTAAGATTATCGGCATTACTTGCATCTTTAAAACAGTCAAATGCAGCACCACACATAGGCAGAGAGGCCACTGGTCTATAGACCAATGAGGTGGGCCAGCTGCATTTCATTTTTAGGATTCCTTTGGGGGCCAAAAAAAAAGGATTTTGCCCGCAGCCAGAGTTTGACACCTCTGATCTACTGGGTTCCGATGCGCTTTTAGGGACAAGTTAGTGAATCATAGTTTAATATCTAGATATAAGACAGAATTTTCTTTGCTGTTGCAAGACAAAAAAAAATTCTCTTCAACTGGGCAAAGGAAATGACACTGATCAGTTCATAGTAGAAATATTGAAAATGTTTAAAACACATAATAAATCATTTTATTCATTTGTTGTATTTTGATATACTATAAATGTAATTGTTTAAACTGAAATCAAGGGAAATTGTTACTCACATTAAATGTGCAACAGCAAGTCCTTTTACCTGCCAAAGGATTTGTAATTTGGTTCACCAAGCCCCAAGATTTACATAGCTATGCTACAAAACACAGTGCCATCTGACAGGGAAGAAGACCTTCTATATAAACATGACCCTATTCCGTTGCAGGGCACCGCCATCTTCTTTCCCCTTTTGCTTCCTCCTTGTGATCTTCAGCCAGCTTTAGTGCCCAGTCCAGGATGATGTAAGCGCGAGGAAGTTCATCTAGTCCTGGCAAGCTCATGTGCAGCCGATATTGCCGGGAATCTTGGCAACCGAAGCTGACACTGGGCATATGCTTGGCTTTTTCACACTTCACCGGCACAATCAGGCAGGTAAGATGGGTTATTGCAGAGGGGACATTGTCAGCCTTTTTCTACACCACCTGGCTTATCCTTGTAAAGTGTGAATTTAGTTCCAATTTAAGTAACACTTGTAGGCCTTGTTCCTCTCTTATAGTTGGCTGTATTTGCCCTGTCCCCAGGCAAAAAGTACCCAGTCCTCCTTTGGTCCCAATTCATAGAACATGCTACAATATTTCATGTAGCTTTATGAAACAACATTACCTTATTGAGATGCTGGCTTTGCCACATTTTACTTTCAATTTCCATACAGAAATTGGCTTAATATATGTATTTTTTATTTTTCCAAAGCCCTTTCATGGCATAAGAAAGTAAATTAAACAGAAGAAACTAGGAACTTTTGCAGAATCTATTAAAATCACCTAAATTCCAATGTACCGTGCTAAAGTCTATTTGATAATTCATTGTTGGAACATATTCTAAAACTTAGCTTTTAAGCATGTAAATCAGAAATACCTGTGACTTTTCAATTTTGAAACACAATTTCATACAAGAAAGTGCAAAAATGAATACATTATTCCATAGACGCCAGGAACAACTGAATATAACCCCTAAATGAAATTTTCAGAGCGAGGTTTTGTCATGCATGGGAATACTTAAATTAGTGCATGATTACCTAAAAATACCATAGAAAATGTTTTTTGTGCAGATGTTGCACTTGAGTCTAAATCTTTACCAAACAGTTTACACAGTTAAAAATAAAAAAAGGAACTGCTTTCCCAGCATTTGGTGATCCATATACCCCTGCATTCCGCATCCAAAATTCATTCCCTTGAGGCTATTGATAAGGTGAAAGAATCAGCAGGGACATTTGAAAGGTGACAGGGGTCAAGGACAATTTTGATTTTGACTGCAAAAGTCAATTTATGCATATGAATTCAGCTGTCTAACCTGGAGAAGAAATATGATGCTGGAATTGGGTTTTAAAGCAACCCCAATAAAAAGAAGATACACATGAACGTTTTATTTAAATTCCTTTTAATAAGGCCAACAGACACTATATTTGGCTTAAAGAAGAACTCAACCTTCAATACTCCCCTAACCCCGTTCCCCTGCAGGATGGTGCTTTCTGCTTCATCCCCTACTCCTGGAGACAATTTTCTGCTATCTTAATTGGCTGGGCTGGGATGATGTAATCCACACAGAGGCACGTGGAAGTTTATGTGGGCCTGTGCAGGGGAAGCCGGGATAGCTGGGTATGCGTGCACAGCTCAGCTTTTTTGATGGATACCCAGAGCAAACAGGTAGGTAGGAGGGAATTTTTGCAGAAAAGACATCGCCTGTCTCTTTGTGCAATAACAACCTGCCTGATCATCGATTCTTAAACATAGAATTTTAGTTCTGCTTTATTATATTTGCAGCCTCAAATGTTTGGAATGCTTGCATATGTACAAACTACCAAACCCAATCAAACAAGCAATCAGTAGAGGTCATATTCTTGTGATGAATTTTTAGTGTAGAAAACAGTCAGAATCTGAAAGTATCTGAAAACTCCTCTGCCTTTACTGGACTGTAAATGAGAAATAATGCATTACTAGATGAAAAGAAGACACAAGAAAAGGAATTGGAAATAAATTAAAGGCTTATCTCAAAGCTTTGTAATCCAAAAGAACATATTACATTGTTCAATTATTTGATACAAAAACTAAATTTTAAGTGAATTAGGATTTTTAAAATCGGTATCCCAGTGATACACTCAATAATCATTAATCACCTAAATACAAAGCATGTGTGTCCCATTTTACTAGTTATGCACAATAAATACTTTTGCTTTTGTGATGAAGAAGATACATATATCACATTGTTTCAGAAAGTGTTCAGACCCCCTTTACTTTTATTTAATTTTTTTATGTTGCAGCCCGATGGTCCCCATCCAACCTGGCTAAGCTGTAGAGAATTTTCAAAGAGGAATGGCAGAAAATCAAAGCTTGTTGCATCATACCAAAAGGATGTGAGGCGGTAATACTGCCAAAGTGCAAGTAAAGTGTCTAAATACATGTAAATGTGATATTTCAGTTTTTTCTTTTTAATAAATGTAATATTTTGTCTAAAATTCTGTTTTCACTTTGTCATTAAATAGTACTGAGGTATTAATGAGAAAAAAAAATAGAAATTAAATGATTGTAGAATCAGGCTGCAACATAATAAAATTAAAAAGCATGAAGGGGATCTGAATATATTCTGAAGCCACTAGACAGCAGGCAGCAATAGGCAACATGGGCTCACTTGCCATTAGAGATGGCTAAAATTCACAACTGAATATACACATAATAATGTGCATATGTATCACATGTTTCTATGAAAATTTAGAAAACAGATATTCAGTCAAAACTGTTGCCAACTTTTCACATTCTTTACAATGATCCTTAAACATAGAAGTGTCACCAAATTGTGAGGAAGGGGTCGGGGGAAGGGGGGAGCTGTAGGAACAAGTCACAAGTAAAAATTAACATAAAAAGCAAGTAGGTATTCTGCAAAGCCCCTGATCACTAAACTAACAGAGAGTTCCCAGTAAATTGCATACATAATATTTGATTTTTTCATTACTATCCTCAGCCACTGAGGGCTTTTCCTAATGGGAGGTTACTGCTATTTCTGGGAAAACACCATTACAATTTATTCATCTTTCATAAAGTTATGACCTTTGCCATCCTATCATGACAAGAAGCTGCTTCCTCTAAAACCGAAATGATATCTTCTACACTTCAACAGAAAAAAAACGTATTACCTCACTCCAGTTCCCCACAATCCAGTAGATGAGACTTGACCCATTAATAGAAGGTTCAGTTCCATTATTTTCTTCCAATGAATTAAGTAGACTGCTGTTGGATGTCCTGTTTAGCTCTGGAAATAAATCTTGTGATATGGTAGACATAGTTGAAGTTGGCAGGTGATTGGAGACTGTTGAGTTATTGTGCGCTGGTGTTTGTATCTCAGTTTGTGAAGCTTCTCCTTGTGTAGTCACAAAGATTGGGGTTGGTGTAGTATTTAGAGATCTGGAGATTTCGGTGGTGAAATTAGCATAAAGCATAGTTGATGACTCCGGCTTCTGTGTAACAGTTGTATTGTTATCTTCAATGACCTTGGATTTGCCCTTGTGCCTCTTACTCCTAGATTCAATTATGTTGTTCATATCATTTTCATAGTCAATATCTGGTCCTAAAGTTGGCACATCCGTTTCTTTGATGTTTGTCTTTGTTTCTGGTTGTTCTGTTAGAAAATCATAACTTGGAGTTACTTTTTCCAAGACGTAAGTGGCATTGGCTGCTGGAACTGTGGCAGTAACGATGGTAGTGAGATCTCTTTCTGTTACAGTTTCATTGCCTCCTCTTTCATCAGAATTTGTGGACATTGCAGGAACATTTGTAGAATTCCCTTTGGATCTTTTTTTATTGTTTGCCACAAGAACATAATTGTATTTGTAATCTACATTGAAATGGGTAGAGTTTGGAATTTCGTTGATTCTGAAGTCATCCTCTATGGAAATGATGGAAGGAACCTGTGTGGGGGTAAATGGTGCTGTTGTGGGAGTTTCTGTGGTTGAGGAAACTTTTTCTTTGGTTTTCATCATAAAAACATGTTTTTTTTGAATGTCCACTGTTTTAGGGTCAGTTTTTATAAATAATTTTTTATGTTTTCTAGGGGGTAGTGGGACATTTTTTTGCAGTGGGCACTGTTGAAGTCCACAGAGAACTTTGGAGTTTGGTCTCTTGGATGGGTCACATGGCTCGCTGCTGTGTTTAGGACACGTAACATTGCGTGTCTGCACACCTCCTCCACATGTAACAGAACACTGCAGAGTAAAATAAAAACAGTTATACCACATACAATAATATTCTGGGGTTATATGATTAAATAAAAAAAACCTAATAAATTGTTCTGTTTGAACATATACATAACAGAAAGAGTGAAAGCCAAACTAAAGTCATCTCTCCATCACTGGTGGACATCTTTACCCAGTCTTCCTCCGGGCCATCACGGATTCATAAAAAAACACATGAGATTTGTTTCATCATAGTGACTACACAATGCCTACAAAGGTGTGCATTGCATTGCATTGGGGTCATTCCCTTTTTAAACTTTTTTCCCGAGCTAGAAATATACCATACACTATGGCAAGAGTACACCTAAAGAACATGAAAGATCAAAGAATGGTTGGAAAAAAACTAGGGAACTAAGCCCTGCAATACAGATGCTAATCTGATAAATGATACAAAAATGCAAATAGTTTTCTCTTTACCTTACTCCAGTTGCCTACTGACCAGTCAGATGGGCAGGAGATATTCCTATTACACGATATAGAGCTCTTGGGTTTAATGAGGTGATTGCAGTCCTCAGAAGGTAGAGCTTGTTCATCCGACCCCACAGTTCTGATACAAAGAACAGTCCTCTTCTTTTCACCACTTGGACCACATGTTGTTGAACATTCTTGCCACTCGCCAGCCCACCACCTGCAAACAAATATTCTATCAGTGATACAATTTACCATGTATTTTTTTGTGGAGGTTATGCCTAGTTGAAGGAAACCTTCCAAGTGTGTGCTTTAAACAGAAACCCTATTGTTTTGTGGTTTCTCTAAATAAAAGGAGAACCAAACTCTTAAAGATGTGGCCAGAAATGAAAGTATAAAAATGGGAGAAAATGATTAGTTTCCAGTATTGTCTGTGGTTTCCATGTATCTGTGTTCTCCATAACGGACTTACCATGCCTTGATCTGCACCATGGGCCTGATATATTGAAGCCCATCCATTTTAAGTTTGCTGGATCACCCAGGTTCTCCGATCATAGTCTATTTTCCCCGGTCTTGGAGAGCTTTAATAAATCAGGCCCTATGTGCTGAGGTAGAGGTAGAACTTGGCTTTACCCTGATAGTAACTGCAAGCAGCACAGAAGAGGCATTGTCCCATTTTACTCTAGGGGTAGCAGCGCCTAAAATACTTTTTACCCCATTGAGTCATTCTTGCAGAATCTGATCAATGGCACAGTGCCAATTCTTACAAACTTTTCTGTATAAACTTTTCTAAATTGGCAGTATATTAATTATTAAATGGGGTTCTGTGCAATGGGAGTTCTAACGAACAAAAATTTTCTTATTCTCTTTCAAATCTTCTGATTCAGTGCCAAAAAAAGAGAATGAGAATATATACAATATGACATGGGATACTCTGTGCAGAATGATTATATTGATTTTACTGTGGCATGGTTCAGCAGTAATAACAAAGTAACCCTCATTATAGGAAAACTCATCCCATTCCATTCCAGAAAGATATATCTCTAAAATAGAATAAAGATGTTATAAAACAGCATGCAATGAAGAAGAACAGAAAGAAAACCACATTTTGATATCTGAATACTGAACTTTACTTTTCTTTGATATTTAAAGACCTAGCTCATCCTTTCTATGCTCCATTTGTGTCCCAGCTTTTCCCTCATTTAGCTTTGCCAATCCTTTTAAAGCTGAATAATAGCTTGTGTCATTCAACCCATGTGCCAATGAGCCCAGGTTGTTATGGACTTGGCCCCCGGAGATGGATCATTATACAGCCCGAGCTCACAGTACTCCTGGATTGAGATGTCCAGAGATTCAGACCAGTCACTATCGCCACTAAGGATGAAAAGTAAGGACATCTCTTGACTGAACTATGCACTGCAGAAAAAAGGTTTTTTATAGGTTTTTAATTACAGAGAAACCAAACTCTGTAAGCTAACTAAACAAAAGGCAGGCAGAGAGTAAAGGACTAGTCACCAATATTACTTTTGGTTTCCCTGAGTTGACTTGGCCTGTCTAGAGGCAGCCATCATAGTAGGGTTTTTTCTTTTTGAAGTCAGAACCCCCTGCAAGGAGAACAGTAACCAGTACAGCAGTGCACGTAACTGGTAAATGCTTGGCTTGCACCATTTGTTTCAGTTTTGGGTAGAACAGCAAGAGTTTGGATTTCCTGATTGTATAGCTAAAGCTCTGACACAGCAAAGACGATGCCAACCTCTGCAAAAAAATCCCTTCCTCTCACGGAGCAGGGGTCCTGCTGTACATTCTGTAAGGGAACATTTTTCTACCAGGGTCATGAACACATTCTAAAAAGAACCAACTGTTCTTGTGTTATTGTTTTTCTGCACATGTAATGTGTATATTTTTTAGCATTATACAAACTGATAGTTTATTCATGTACTGTTTGCTAAGAATACGTATATTTGAATTTCCTTAAGCTGGCTACAGTTTTATGTTTGGTATATTTCACCCACACAGATAAATGCATTGTATAATCCTAATATAGAAACTGCATGAAATCTCCAAAAATGTATATAGCGATCTAAATGCTCTTATAAGCCATAAACCCTCCTGTGTCAGTGAAAGTATAAGGAGAACGACAACAACTTGGACAATACTGCTGCCCTGCACTTTGGACAACCTGTGCTCGGGTTGCCGGCGGATCGGGTTGTAGCCATGTTTTCTGTAGGCCATGAATTTATGTCTCCCCCACTACAGCATAATAACGAAAGGGTGCATGGAGAGCTGCTCCATAATAAACAAGCATGGATGGATAAAGGTCATGCACTGATACCCAAACCAATATTTCCATACAATAACCCTGAAAAATCCATGCTGGAGGTGGGATTTATCCTGATTTTGGCTTTTTTAATATATTTTATTATATTCATTACAAAAAACATTTTCATAAAATTATGGTAGCTTAGTGGTTAGCGCACATACTTCATCTGATTTAATCTTAAAAAGCATACTGATGGGGTCCATTGGTTCCCCCCAAAATTGGCCCTGGACTCTGGTAATGACATATACCTGTGATAATGACATTAGATTGTGAGCCACTCTCAGAGATAGTTGGTGACATGGTTATAGACTTTGTAAAGTGCTGCATGATATGTCAGTGCTATTTATAAAAATAATAGCACAATTGCAGCCTTCTCTTTTTAAAATAGATAAGAACGGTATTTATATTGGTTAGTGTTAATAGTACATTTTGGTGAAGTCTTTCCATTTTGTTCAAAATAAAAACTATGCAGTTTGTGCTTCCTACAGGTGACACCTGCTCTTATTGTGATACAGTTATGTTCTTCCCATATCAATCTGCTTTCATTTTTCTAAGTCACTTCCTGCTGAGAAGGTCAATTATCTGATAATCATTATAATCAGCACACAAATCCTCAGGTTCTCCACATTTATGTGGCATCCAGTTTTATCAGGAATACAAAAAAGTATCTCTTACAATAGCAAAAGGTGCATTATTAGTGGAACTTGGCTATCATAATATTGCATACATTTTTTTCTTTTTGTTTGTTAACTTTACAATGATGGTAATCCTTACCAGCTAACGTGTTCACAGTTTTGAAAACATAATACCAAGGGTTCCAGAAAGGGGGTCTTTATTGAAGTATGTGCAAATTATATGTACATTAAATTGCAAATAAAAAGGAGGTAGGGTAGTTTTAAAACCCCTATTTGGCCGGGAAAACTTCTTTAAACTGATAGTAATTTCCCTTTAAGACCATTGTCAGAACAGTTGACACCAGTGGATGATTTATCCTTACTTCTGCACTACTAACAACTGAAACTTCCTATTAGTATCAAGATTTCCATTCCATTTATATAAGAGGGAAAAAGTGTATAAGAAAGTAGCATAAGTAGCCAATCAGGTGTGCTTCATTGCAAGAAACTGCTCACAGGGTGGGGAATAAATAAAACTCCAGCATAGAACTTTAAAAGAAAATACATTTTTTATAATCTTTAACAAGTTCAAAAGCTCTTGTTTAAAAGTTATTTTCATCATGTCAACATTCACAATTTTCATCAAATTCAAATCTGGTATTTCTGCTATATATGTCCTTGCATAGTCACAGCTCTTTGTTTCTGTCTTCAAGTTGTGCTCCTGCTTTGCCAGTCTGTCACATGTACTTCCAGAGCCCCGGATAACTCCTCATGTGGTCACAAAAACTGGTATCAAGAGAGAAGACCCAAAGAAGAGCCGAAGGCTTACACATGGGCATGCTTGCCTATTCAAATTGTAATACCAGAAAATTAAAAAATCAGGAGCCAGCCTTATCCCTGTGTCTGTTAGTTAGTGGGGTATCCCTGTTCAGAGAACTATGACCCCCTAAGGGTTACCCACTGGAAAGTTATGCTGCGATGGTGCCTAATCAATCACCATGCCACCCAATCTGCTAGGTAGACATCATAACAGGGCAGAATTTTTAGCATGGACAACTCCTGAGACACCCGGATGTAGCCGTGTCCTAGATAAGACTAGAACTTGATATATTTAATGCAAAACATTCTACAGCCCAGTGGTGCAATTTTACTGGAGCAGGGAGCTGCTGCTTACATATCCAGATCCATTTCACCTATAGTGCTGGCTGTAGTGTATGGGGGGTAAGAACTGCAGTGACCTGGGCATTACATTGAGAGAGAAGAATTGTTTACACAAGTCAGTTAATAATAAAGAAGCTTTATATGTACCATTAAAAGCATTTTGTTATATACCTTCAATTAATGTAAAAAAATGTAAAACATACCTATCAAAAATTCTAAGCTGTCCTGTGCCTTGTGCAAACTTCCTGGGTTATCCTTCAATTAACCTAAGAAGCCCCCCTCCTCCTATTTGTAACGTAAATCAGGATTGGAATTAGACTCTCCCATGTCATTATGTGCTATATGGTTATCATCATAGCTCATATATGAAGGTTAATTGCTTCTAATTGACTTAAAGAAGAAAAGCAGATCAACCATGGTGACATGTTAGTATAAATGTAAACTCTTCCCATCCTTTCACTCTTTCACTAAGTGTTACTTCACATTATACAACTACTGACAAGGGTTCAATGCCTTGTATTTAATGAATAAAGCTTTGTTTCATTCTTATGTGTATTATTTTCATTGTGATAAAATGTAAAACTCCAGCCTTAGATAAATTTGCTCTCTTTTATGCCTTTACCTATGCTTGTATTGAAAAAGTATCTTATATTGGTTAATGTAGCCTGCATGCTATGCAAGACATTTTTGGGTGGAATGAAGCCCAACATTGTGCACCCCCCTTTTCTATGCCATGAGCAACCTGCTTTAGGCCTTTGGATTTGGATTTTTGGCAGTATTCTGAGCTGACTTTGGAGATACAACAGTATCGGTGCACAGTATATAGTGGGCCTGCAAAGTCCCCTCTGTCACATCCTATGATGTAGCGAACACTGTATCAATCAGGATAAAATTATAGGGGACAAGGTGCATCGGCACCATTCTGCTCCTACAGATTGCTAGATACATAGGACCAATAGGGAGATCATATAAGTGCTGTTTCAGATATGGGCATAGTGAAAATGACAAGGTCCCCAAGAGTCCTGCTTTGCCCAAATCTAGCAAAAAGATGCCACATCCCAGTTCAGGAGATTCGGGCTACTAACCATTCTCTTTGATTTGGACAGAAGGAGGATGACATTACCCTCACCAATGCACTGTAGGAGTAACCCGGGGAAAGATGAGTATACTATTTAACTTTTCTGCACATTATTTGTTTAAACTTCCATCTATCATTTACTGCATGTTAATATTCCAAGGTCTTCATTGATATTGTTTGAAAAAAAGTTTCTTCTGTTTATCTAATCATTTTCTGCACCTTTCCTGTGAATTATTTACAACAATATCCAAAGCCTCCTAAAGCTGTGGTAACATTGTTGACCCTTATAACAATTGGACATTGGAACATGAAGACACCTGCAAGGCCCCTTATGACAATGCAGGACCATAGGCAGCCACAGCTTCAGATTTGCTCTTTAGTACTTCTGTAGTAGCAGAGCATAGTCTTGAGTGTGAAATTAATTTACCCACAAAGATCGGACACTGCGGCTCCAGCTGCATCCATAGTGGCTGAACTCTAGCCTCACCTTCCGCTGTACAGGATCCTCTCCTGTACTGAAACGACTGAATCTGATTCTATAGCATGCTGTGACCTTTCCCACTTAGAAGCTGCAGCAAGCACCGACCTCATTTTGTGACTAGGGGATTTCCATAATTGTCCAGCACTTGTTGTCCCATTCTGACCGCCCCTGGAAAGTCCCCTTCGTTCTCTGGATTGCAGCTCTGTTAATCATCACATGCTTAGAATCACATCTGAGTGTTATATTCAAATACAGTCTACCATGAAACTCCCATTCTTCCAGATTGACATCCACTCATCAAAACGTTTAATATTTACATAACTCTTCTCAAGAGCCAGCCCACTGATTGCATTCATGTTGAGGCCTCTAGAGAGAAGTACTGAATAAGTTGACCTTGTCTGAAGTGGAAAGTCTGTTTTAAGAGAATGTTTTGGTTTACATACACTTTAACTATAAATACTTACTGCAAAAATGTTCCAACTATTTGCATTGTGTTTTTTGTGATCGGTGTTCCTTGGCAACAATATATGAAAAAACTGAATTTTCTCCAACTTTACTTTATCATTAAGCATGATAAAGACCAATTCAGAAACCAAAGTAAACCTTGAATATGTTCAAAGACTCACTGTAATTTCTTTCTTGCCATTTAAAAGGTAAAATAGACACATTTTATCAGCAGACGTGGAACATTATTGCATGTGAAAAAAGCTGTTCTTGACAAAACAAGAGAACATGTCACACTTGAATATCTAAATAAACATTGACATTTCTTTCCCTGCAAACAGAGATACGCATTCTAAACTCTGAAAAATATGTCAAATGGTTTATCATAATAAAAGGTATATTCACAGTTCTGCATCTTATAACTCGATGTGTCAAGACTGTTTAGGTATGAAAGACTTCATTCTAAAGAGGCAAAAATATTTAGATAGGGGTTATTGAAAGAAAATAGTTCTTCTGTGTTATTATCTTAGGGTAATAACAAGTTATGTTTTATATTGTGGACTTTCATTCAATTGTTAGAGAGTAAGCCCAGTATCTAAAATGACATATAAACTTTATTTTGAAAAAATTCCTTCAAAAGTAATATTTATATTTTTTATTCTGAGCTTTTTAAAAAATGATTGCTAATGAAGATCTGTTCAGATATTACCTGTAATAGAGTTGACAATGGTCTTCCCACGCAAGGTTTGCTATTAGGGGCAACAGGAGTACTTCTGTACTGGGCCCTAATCAAAAGAACTTGACTTTTGCAATGCTGAAACTTTCAGACATGGGGGAGGAGGGCCCAGGGAGTTTACCTAGTATGAGGCCAAGACTGATTGTGGTCCTGTGTCCATGTATGTTCTTGCATTTTCACCCTGTTGCTTGCCCTACTAATGGAGACTACAAGTTTTGCACATTGGTTCTCTGCTGTCAGTATCAGAAAGCATGCCCTAAGAAATAGCATGCAGCCAGTCAGGGTGTATGAAGGCAGGGTGGTGCAGGAAACCAACATTATGATACACAACGCTGCAGCAAATTAAATACAAATCAGTTTGGTTATATTTTTACTTTTGCAAGAACTAGTTAAATACAACAAATTGACTTGAAGATTTTTTTCTGATGAAAATGCTGCTCCAAGTCTTCTCAACCTTATTCACATGGTCGAAGGTCTAGGCCATTGGTCACGTGACTTTTAGAGAAGGAGAGGATTAGCCAGTCTGAACACTGAAACTTGTCTTCAGCAGAGATCATTTGACTAAATACCTTTACTATTGAACAGCTGAAGTTTTCGTAATTACCTGACCTGGACTCTAAGCACTAAAAACAAAAATACAACAAAATGTATTCTGGATGTAGTTGTGCTGCTGTATTTCAGCTGAAATGCTGGCTTCCTGCAAATAAGTGGTGTTTACTGTTTCAAGATGCACAGTAAGGCGGCTGAATGGTTGGGTTCAAAGGAAAAGCCCTTACTGTGTCAATGTTACCAAAGCAGCCTGCTTTCAATATGTCAAACAGCTATTAGACAAGCCTCAAAGCATCTGGAAAAAGGAAACTGAATGTTATGACCACCTATGATGATAAGGCCAATGATGAAAATGTCATCCCTACTGTGAAGCATGGAAGTGGATCTCAGATTATGGCAAGATGAGTAGCCAGAAAATATTGCAGGATAACTTGTATTCATTAGTACTGAAGCTGCATATGAGATGCACTGGGATCTTCCAACATGGCAATGATTCAAAACACAAGGCTAAATTGAAATTTACACACAGACATTAATACCAACTAAAGCATTTACAGTTCTGGTCACTTTGCTTTAATTACTATTTATCAGAACCTATGTGTGTCAACTTATGTGTATATTATTAGCCCCAACATACAAGGGTATGTAAAATTTTGATCGGACCATTGGAGTGATTTCAGTTATCATTATGACTTAAAAAGGGCACACACCATTACGTTATCTGTATGATCAGTTATATTTGCCAAACAACGGCCAATATTTCACTAATTCTGCCAGGGTATGCAAACTTTTGAGTACAACTGTATGTTTTGCAAGTGTGTATTTAGTTGTTTATTTCTAGTTCCAAGCCTATAAATTCTTTTTTTAAAGCATAATAAATTTCACCAGTGTTTGATCAATCTAGGTCATTGTTTTTCTTTTATTCTAGTACAAAGCCAATATATGTGTTTCTGTGTATTTATTACCTGCAAGTTATAGCCTTAAAATAAAGTAATATGCATCACATAGTTTGATTCTGCACATCCAACCTAGATTGCAAATTATTACCCTACCTGTAATGCAAATGAATTACTGTCAAACACTATTTTTTTCTTTTAATCATCAAACACCTTTTTATTTATTGTCTAGAGAGGAACTTGGCTTAATTAAAAATAGTCTTGCACATAAAATGTAAGCTTTTAGCTGTCAAACCACATTGCAATGGATCAGTAAGCCAATTACTCTGACTAAATTTTATGGGGTGAAAAAAAAGTTCAAGTTTTAGGCCTGGTGGTTCTATTACATAATAAAGTATCCATGTTAAATATGCCATCATGAAATATACTGATTGGCTTTTTACTTAAATGCAACACATGGCAATTCATAATTTGAATAGAGAGGTTGCGACATAAATAAAAAATAACTGTGCTCGTTCCTCTGGAAAACATTGGCAGTTGCCTTTGTCATTTATAGGTAGCTTTATATAATGAAAAGTCATTCATTAAATTGACACCCAGATTGGAAAGGCCAAAGTCATTGCTATTCAGCACTTACGTGATTAGCACCACAATAGCCAACATTAACACAAGTCCACTTATCAATTTGTCAGTGAGTACTTCAGTGTTTGAACAACAGACCTTCACCATTGCAAAAGCCCTAAAAAAGACCTAAATAGTTAAAGCTGTACTCAAAAATAGCATACAGAGGACAAAAGACTAGTCCCAACTATTGACAATGATCCCCAAGCAGCTGATCTTTCACCCAATACCATGTTCTGCACCATTTCAAAAGTGTGGATGTGAGCTCCTGGAATCTGTGTTAATTCAGCCATACAATGTAGAATAAAGCCTTTTGGAAACAAGGGGGCTTAGGGAGTACCAGAGCAGCATCCCGGAGTTTGAAACTCAAGAACATCCCACCAGTAGTTGTACAGTCCACAACTAATACTTAAAAATAGAATAAACAAGAAAATGGATTGGCCCATTTTTACTTTTGGGAAAGGATGGCAAAATTAAAAGGGCTCGGGAGTAAAATATGTTCCTTCGGAAGGGGCTACTACATTCAAGTTACTTAGGTTCACCATCTTTTCCAGAGAGCACCTCAAATCCCAATAAGGAGATTATTGTACAAACTCCCACAACATATATTAGTTATTTTATTATTGTTTTGGACTTTACAGACACTTGTGTTTTTATCTTTACTGCACTTTTGTGGAAATGCTCATCTTGGGGTGTTGGTTGGAGGGTGTTGGGGAAGAAAGTGAGAGTATGTCCGCCCACGTAAGCCACAGTCTTCACTGGGACAGAGAGGATCATTGCCCTCTTCCTTGTCATTTCTTTCAGCCAATCATTCAAGATAGCTTATAAAGTTGTCTAAATAAAATGTCAAGAAAGGGGGCACAGATCCTCTGTGTCATAGTCTCTTAGATTGTAGGCTCTTCTGGGCTCCTCCTCCTGTGTCAATGTATGAGTCTGTCTGTCATTTAATGTACAGCACTGCATAATATGTTGGTGCTATATAAATACTGTTTAATAATAATATTAATAATAATAGTGATAACCGCAACTGACAGGAACAACTGTGGCCCTGATCAGGACAGCCCATGACCTGGTACTGGTCCGTGGCTTGGTGGTTGTGGAGCTGTGTTTTCGATTGCAGAGATACAGATACGCAGCCCAATGCACAGAAAGTGCACTGCTATTTTTTAAAAGAAGAAAAAATTAAATTGGATACCTGTTAAGCAAAATAAACAATGTTAGATGGTAGCTATAACTTACTACTTCACTTTTTGAGTTAGGTCATATAGGAGCTGCCACTATTTTTTAGGATGCAGATGGGGTTGTCACCCAGGATTATTTCTCTTCTCACAGGTTCTATTTAATAGTCAATAATTCATCACAGATTTACTGTGCCATATGGACATAAACTGGGAAACAACTTTTAGGCCTGATTCACACATTTGCATGGGTAAATCTTGGATGAAAACATCTACAAAGAGATTAAATTTAAGTACAAATAACAACATTTTAACAATAACTGTCTCTTTGCCTAGTAAGAGGAGACTACTCATTTTTGTTTTAATAAAAGAGTATTCACCTTGCTGGGCAATCTTGCAGGTTGCACTTTTTCTGTCTTGGCATTGGCTGTATGTCAGGATCACAAAAGGAATTTTTCACCACCCCTCTTCCTTTATTCACACATCTGGCAATCTGGCGCTGAACACCTGTCAGGCACAAGAAAATATATAATTACCAAATCAATTATTAGCAAGAAAATGCTGTCTATTGTACAATGCATTATAAGATGATGTGGCTTTAATAATGATTCATATTAATATTATCTTATAAAAAAGATTGTTCATTTTGTGCAAAACATTCATCCCATGGTATTTCAGGAAGCAAAACAGACTTCAGGAAATACAGGAAAAAATGGTTAAGTACAAACTCACCACATTGATGCCAAAAAGGGATTGCCCCCCACCCCCCACCAACATATATATATATATATATATATATATATATATTTATATACATACACATAGTATGGCCGCACTCCTGATCTCAGGGCCTGAATCAGTGGTGGATAGGGACCCACTTTTTGCCCAATTCAGCAGGGGGGGGGGGGGGCAGTTTTGCTATATATATTGTTTTAATAACTCTGTAGATCCTTTTCATAATTTGTAAATTGCAAATATTTTTTAAAACATAGAAGAATCCTACCTGCATTTTGCTGAATCAAACTAGCTCTATCCATCTACAACATTGGGCATGATTTATGAAAGTTATCCAAGACTGTAGAAGAAAGACTCCTATGGTTGAACCTAGGTGATTCAGCAAACCTGGAAATGATCTAGCCTAGGATTGCAAAAATTTGCCAACTAATAGAAAATGCTTTTTAAGGAAACTCATTTCAGCTTTGCTGGCTTATCCAGGTTCTTCAATTATTATTATTTTTTATCCAGCGCTGTACAAAGTCCATAGTAGGTCACTAGCTGTCCCTCAAAAGGCCTCACAATCCAATGTCTTTACCATAGTCATATGTTATTAACACAGTTTGAAGTCAATTTAACCTAACTGCGTGTTTATAGAATGTGAGTGGAAACCCATGCAAACTCCATGCAGATAGTGTCCAGGCCCAGATTCAAACCTGGGGCCTAGCATTGAAAAGGCCTGAGTACTAACCTCCGAGCCACCGTGCTGCCCTAATCCATAATAGTCTAAGCTCCCCAGTCTTGGAGATCTCTAATAATTTAGACCTTATCACCCAGGTTCACTGTTAAAGATGTATCTTCTGCAGCCTTGGAGAGCTATAATTGATCAGCCCCATTGTGTTACAAAAACAGCAAAGCTCCACAGATAGATCTATACATCGCACTACCCATCTACTGACATCTGTAATTTAACTTGTACATTGTATCTATTTATCACAACATCGATTTCTTAATACAATAGGCAGAAGTAATGAAGTGCATCACATCTGTAAGGATGGTGACCTGATCCCTTGGCCTGTGTGGCATGACTAGAGGTTAATCACACAGTAAAGTATTCCAGCGGAGTGGGATCATTATTCAGGAAAACTGATAAAGATGGATGCTGCACTGTACGAAAAATTACAGAGAGAAATTGGTTACAAGAAAAATATAAAAAAATATCTGACAGTTTCATTAATCATATAGTAACTATCCCTACAGGTAAACCTACAGACATGTTGTAATATAATCATAACCTATATTTATTCAAGTATAGAAAAGATAAATGGAATGCATTTAATCAGTTGCATAAATCGTTGTTATTATTTGGAAGGATCTTTACTGACTGAAGAGGCCAAGGGCTGGTTTACTAAACCTTGATAATATAGTCATACATATTATTATTATTATTATTATTATTAATAATAAACAGGATTTATATAGCGCCAACATATTACGCAGTGCTGTACATTAAATAGGGATTGAAAATGACAGACTAATACAGACAGTGATACAGGAGGAGAGGACCCTGCCCCGAAGAGCTTACAATCTAGTAGACATATCTATCATTTTTTTATGAAATGGCTATTGATAAACTAGTGGTAACACAGCTGCAATAAGCTTTATTGCAGTGCTTTGTTTCCAATAACCTTTTATCTTTTCTTTATAGATAAACAAATGGTTTCCATATTTATAGAGCTTGTGGAAGTGCTCTTTATTATTAATGCCTGAAAGTGGAAATATCAATGCCAATAAATAGATTATAGATTTATTATAGTATTATGGACTTTTCACATAGCAAAGTGAATTATCCCCTTGAAATTGATATTTCACATAGCTTAGTAAATGAGAAGATGTTTTGCTGGCTTCAAACATCCAATCATGTGCAAGGAAAACTGTTTTTATGGTTAGATTTCCTTGCATGTTATTGAGTATTCACTTTGCTGCATTCCCTAAGCTAAGTAATTTATCTCTTGCAACGTGATAATTCACCTTGGTAAGTGAACGGCCTTAGTAAATCAGCTCCATTGGGAGGAAGCAACAACCGGTTCTTCGTGGTGCCAGATACCACAAGGTTATCAATGTGAGATATTCTGGTATATTCTGCTAAAAGCCATTCAAAAATGAAACTGAATGGCTTCTTTTAATACAGGAGATTGGTGCCTTGTAATTTATTGTGGTTTACAAGGAGAAATACAGCAAAACCTCCATGAATTACAGTGCTAAATTACTATTGTATATATTGTAGGTTTATAAATTTGGCCTCCATGCCTATGTTTTGAGTGTTATGATTCTTTCAAGATTGCTTCTTCCTCTCTCTCCAAGCCTTCTGCACCATGTAACCATCTACAGTGACCTACAACAAATGCAACTTTTCCCTTACCTATTGTCTAATAATTCCCTACCTCTTAGATGGTCAGCATATACAGACAGAATTCACTCATTTACTTTAATTTGCATACCTTTATAAATTAAAAAAAATAAGCCAGCTATGGGTGATATTCTGGCAAACTGGTAGAGCCTGGTGGGCAAAAAAAAGTCTGTGGTTTCTTGAACATCTTGGATCATGTCACAGTGGGATTTCTCTGCCGTAATATCCAAATCTGTCCCATTGTACATGGGAGGCTTGGGTGTTCCCACCACCTCTGTGTCTCCAGCTTCTTCTGTAAGCACTCAAAACACACTTTTTCAGACTAGCCATCTCTTAAAAATCTCACTACTTCCCATCATTCCATATCTCCTCTCCTATTGTGTGAGACTTCCCCCACCTAATAGATTGTAAGATCCTCAGGGCAGGATCCTCTTCTTCTCATGTGTCACTGTCTGTAACTGTCTGTCATTTGCTACACCTATTTATTGTACAGCGCTGCGTAATATGTTGGCGCTATATAAATCCTGTTTAATAATAATATAATAATATTAATTTGTAATACAAGATAAAAATCTAACAAGAAGATGGTAGGTCCATCATAATGACCACAAAGACATGTGCCCTCCCTGAGAACCAGTATAAAAAATAAATAGAACAGAATTAGAATTAATGAGCCGCTGGTGTCAGACAAAACAATTATTGTAATATATATTCTTATTTAAAGCGGCTGTGAAGAAATATGATCAATAACACAGCTGGAATCCCATTTGTAATGACTTGCTTTGTATGAGTATGTTTATGCCTTCTAGCTTGTGTTTGGATAGTTACTTCTTTTGTATGACCTACATGAGATACAGATTATTGTGGCAGAGTACTTTAATGCAAAAAAAATTAAATAAAAGAAACAAACAAAAAAATAAACAATAGCTAGGTAAAAAGGAATCAATTAGATAATTAACTATGGGTTACAAGGGGTAAAATGATACTAACCCTATTTTATTTATCTATTTTTTTACATTAAAGCTCACATTGTGTGAGGATTAAAGACAGGCCTTGTATGTTCACATATGCAATATAACACAATACACTATTAATATAATATAACATAATATCTTCATATGAAAGTTTGTAGGACTCACAGGGGAGCAGCTGCCTTTACAAACCTAAAGATGATTGTAAAAATTAAATAATATATCAAATAACATTTAATGGTATCTCTAAATAGTCTATTATTAGTTTTCAAGCAATAAATCATTACGGTATGACTAATAATCTCCATAGGTAATGGGAGTTACTGGGAGGGGTATAACGATATGCTGCAAAATGATTTGTAATGTTTTTTGTCATATTTAAAACTAACAGATAACAAAAAAGGTATTTTCTTGATGCTGTTTTTCTGAAACTGCAACTGTGGAAGGCTATTTGTGAGATGCAAAAGTGCAAATTGAAGAACTGAAGTGAAAAAATTGAAGTGAAAAAAGAATTGAAAAAATTGAAGATGTATAATTTGCAATGTCTTTGATAACAAATGGAAAAGCACTATTTTGATGGCTTAATTAGTTGAGGCTTTTATTTTTAAAAGCACAAAAGAGAAAGAATTCAAACATATATAGAGAACACAGAGCCCCATATCCACCTTTGAACCAGAAATTTTTGTTGTGTGCCATGTCAAACTGCTGCCAAATATCCCCCGTATTCCACAATTTCACTTGTTGTAGTAAAGGGTATCTCCACTTTTGCAAAAATAAACAAATCAATAAAACATATAATAAATAGTAGTGAAATGTGTTTGTATTGTAGAGATGTACTGCATATATACAGTATATCAACCTGGCACGCAATTTTTCATTTAAGAATACAAGTGGCTGTTTCACCACAAATTCTACAGACATTGTCCACTGTTTTCACCATCACAAAATTATTGAAAATATTCTATACACATATAGTTGTAAGGCTGGTGGCCATGATGTAGTTGTAAAAGGAATGTAGAGCTGGATGAAAAAGGGTGAAAATAGTACTTTTAAAATGCATTTAATATACCCAGTGCCTTAGCAAACTGAGGGATTAATATGGAAAATACATAGATTTACTTCAGTGATCCTCTACTGCTATTACCATGACATTCAACACCATTTTGCATGGCATGCCACTATCTCCCCACCATTTTTGTAATAGGATAAATGTGCACCAGGTCACTGTAGCAGCTGATAAGTAGTAGAAATACAGGGAGCTGCCAAACCGATGCAGCTAAGTTTGCAAACAGGAGCTCTCCATAGTGCTGAAACATGATGTCCATACACTGCCCCTGATTCATCAAGCAGAATCGGATGATCGCTCGCGCATTCGTATTCGCGATCCGAAATCGTACATGAATTATATAGCAACATAATTGCTATGATCTCACCATTGAGCTTAACAGATCCTCCTTAATCGCGCAGCTGAAATCTAATCGCCCTAATTGGCAGATTCGCGCCCCGTATTGCTCAATATTATGAAGGCAGGAATCCGGCTGGCAGTGAGGAGGCGAGTGTACGCGCACACTGGAGTCCGGACCGCGGTAAACCACGATCGCTGGCCGCGCGTACTTTCGCGCTTCCAGCGAGCGCGGATTTTATTGATGAATCAGGGGCACTGTTTCAGCAATAGGACGGCTGACTTTTTTCTTTCATGTTATAAAACCTAGTTTAAGATATACACTTCAGGTTACCCCACAGCGGTCGCCAACTGGTGGTCAGCAAAAAAATGTTTGTAGTCTGCGGCTCTGGCTGCTGTGCCCCCGAGAATGACCCCCGTACAGATCCCAGGCTCAGGGAAGTGGGGGGGGGGGGTTGTGTCTCTGGACACAACCTTCCCACTCTCCCATCGCAGGCTCAGAACTGCGATGGGAGAGTGGACGGGTTCTGGCAGCATGAGGTCATTATGGGGGAAATTTACTCCCTTTTGAGTGACACTCGGCTCCCCGCTCATGCGCGGTCCGGAGCCGGTAAATTTAAATTTATTTAAAGGTTGGCAACCACTGGTCTAGGTCAAAATATGACATGCAACATCTCATTAAGGTCCAGAAATACCTCTCCAGGGTTCTGGAAGCTGCTAAAACCATGCCACAACATTTACTAAACCCAGCATAACCACCGTTCAGTATGCAGGTCCTCAAAGTCATTACCTTTACTACCATCTACCAGGGACCTTCGCTTCTCATTGATATACCAGGTTTCCTAGGCTCAACCCCACTCCCTAGGGAACTATATCAATTACACTTACAATCCTCAACAGATTTCCACCAAGTTTCCTGACAAATTACAATATTTAGGAGACCCATATCATAGATGGCTCTCCAAATAATTCCATTACCTTCTCTATGCACTGCCCTCGAGGACTTCAAACCGCCTGCAACCCCAAATGCCTATTACAGGGAGGGAGGGCGGTAATCTTCTTCCCTGCTGACCAGACCTCTGATTTCACTCCTTCACCCAACTTTCCTATATAACGTTTTCTCCACCTACTATTTCTTTTTTTACCTATATCTACCATGCCCATGCCAAGCACTTTGACGTCCCCCAACACTCCACTTTATAAATCCACCTTCCCAGCTCAGCCTTCTCACCCAGTCATGCTGGCCCTATGACTAGCTTCCTCCTATTGCAAGCTCCTGGCCTTTCTGGATGCCCCACATTGCTCAATCTGTAGGTTTGGTAAAATTTAGGTATTTAAGGACCTCAAAAAACAGTTCACCAGAGACGAGGAAACCACCTTTTACCTCCTCCTGGGCACAGGGGTGGTGAAGAATCCTGTGCATGTCAACATCAACCACTAATTATTAAGATATAGTATCTTCTTTTTTTGGAGGAGCCCCTCTAAAGCACCTCCTAGTACTACAGGGCATGAGGGCTGCTAGCAACATAGCAGGGAAGCTGCAAGCTCGCTGGCCCACTTGCTATGGTGATACCAGGTTGCATTACTGCTGGGAGAAGCATAGTGGGCATATGTTATTACATAAAAAATAATATAAAAAACAACAATGCAAGAATCCTAGAAGTAGTGAATATTAGAATAGTATAGTAGTGAACAAGTTGATTGACTGTCAGATGAAAGTGCAGGAAAGGTACATGAATCATTTTTTAATTATGGGGTGAATGGTATTATAAAGACCTTCTCCTGCTAAAAAAAAAAAAACAGATGTCAAAATGGGAATGTAATTTTCAATGCAAAAATGTTGGCTAAATGTTTAGAAAATGTCTTTGATTTTGCTTTCTAAATATGGTAAATGTTGCCTCGAGAATTTGTGTGGAACGTCAAGAAGAATGGCTATTAAATGAATATTTTTTTCCTTATATCCTGATATTCTAATAAATAAACCCCTGACTTTAGAGTTGACATGTACTCCAAAGTTTTTCTTATTAAAACCAAAAAATATGTTTAAAGCAGTTGTCTTTTAACAAAGAAAATATTTTTAATATTTCTACATTTGAAGTAAAAGCCGTCTTCTGACAATTTTCTTTTCTACTTTTCAAATGTATACATTTTATGACTTTAATAATTCTGACTTGATTATATTTTAATATTTCTTATAAAGCAATGAGAAAGATGGAAGCAGCACATAAATTAAAGAAACTCAGTATGTTAACTGTAGCAAAGCAACTATGTAATCTAAAGTGCCCAAAGCTAAGGAATAACAAAGAGAACATCTAGACAAATAATCAAATCATATTACAAACAGCCTTGATCGGGATACCATAGAAAAGAACACAGTGCAAGTAAGTCCAAGGATAAATATTAGCTTCTTTATACTGTAAATTGCACTTGTGATGTTTAATACGCTAATTTTACACACTGTTATTCAGTTCAGTTTTGTTATGTTCTGCTTGTAGTCTCATTTTTACAGTACTACCACTTACATGCCTAATGTGGAACCTTGCAATTGGATGTCTAAAGTTGGAGTCCTCTCAGAATCCAAAGGAGCTCCAAGGTAATGAGATTAACCTAAGATGACTGTCAGGGAACTGGTGAGGTAGGTTCATCTGCAGCAATGAATAAAATGGTCCCCTTCACCCAGAAATTGTGCTCTCAGGGGTCCTTTATATGAGTATCATGCTTTACAGGGTAAAGAAAAAAACATGCAGGATTGGTAATATCTGTAGGGAACTGGATTTTTTGCATAGAGCTGTCTTTGTACCTGCTGGGGAAATTCACTCCCTATTGTAACTGGTGGCCAATGTCACTAGGACAGTGATGGAAAGTGATGGGAAATCAAAAAATATTGAAGCCAAAGATTGCCAGGCAACTAAAATTTTTGAAAGAAGATCAACAATGGAAGCCATGGTATTTATCACAAATACAAGTTTCCCGTGGCTATCCAAATATTAATATGGTGATCAACACAACAATCTAGAAAAGTTGCAGACTCTAAAATATAAATCTGAGAACTTCTATTACTAATATGACTTCATGTACTTTTTTCTTCCCATTAGAAATGTAATTACCTGCTCCACATGATGCACTGCAGCCTGACCACATGCCATACTTCCAAGTATATACCATCTCCACTTCATTTTCTGAGCTGTCTTTTGGTATGATATATTCATATTTAATTCCTGGATTGTTCTCCTGAAATAGAAGCTGAAGAAATAGATATAAAATAACATTTATGGAAAAATAAATTCCTGAGGAAAATGAGCACAGAGGCTCCACTCATCCAGAATCTGTACTATAAACATATGGAGGATTAGGGTTACCCTTCTATTAGGGTGAATTAAATCTGCATTAGTAATGCCTTAAAATGTTGTGATTTGAGACAATGAATCTGATTAAGGTATTGCAATGACCAGGAGTTTTCTCAATGGAAGAAATAAGCACATACTGGAATATCTGTGCAAGCACTGATTGTTTCTTCTTTTATTGAAAAAGGGAGCCAACCTTGAAAATCTACTAGAAGATTGTTTTAAGTGACAAGGAGCACTACAATTAAGATCTGTGTTTGCGTCCCAACAATGAAGCTAAGTTTGGCTTCAGTAAAGCTTTTCAAAGTTTGTCAAAAGCTTTGTAAACTGTAAACTTTGCTCTTACATATAGTTACATAGTAGGTCAGGTTGAAAAATTCCATCAAGTTCAACCACTAGGGAAATAAACATTTCCAAGATATAAAACCCTATGGACATTTGATCCAGTTGATCCAGAGGAAAGCAAAAAACAAAAAACCACGGTACAATTTGCTTCAACAGGGGAAAAAAATTCCTTCCTGATTCCATGAGGCAATCAGATGTTCCCTGGATCAACAGTCTCTGCTATCTTTACTTTAAAGCTTTAATACCCAGTTATATTCTGTGCTTCTAGAAAAAAAAAAAAACAGCTTCCTCCTAAAGCAATCTATAGTAGTTGCTGAAACTACTTCCTGAGGGAGTCTATTGCACATTTTTACATTCCTTACAGTGAAGAATCTCTTCCTTATCCGGAGCTTAAACTTCTTTTTCTCCAGAGTGCCCTCTTGTTCTTTGTAATAATCTTACAGTGAATAATTAGGAAGAGAGTACTCTATATGAACCATTTATATATTTATATAGGGTGATTATATCCCCCCTTATACGTCTCTTCTCAAGGGAGAATAGATTCAGTTCAGCTAATCTCTCCTCATAGCTGATCTCCTCCATTCCTTTTATTAGTTTACTTGCCCTTCTCTGCACTCTCTCCATGTTATGCAAGCGGGTGTGGACCCACTGTGCCACTGACTGGGTATGCTCTGGAGGAGCGTAACTAAGCCGCTACCTGGTCTTCACTAGAGCCTCTGATGGTGAGGATAGGCTTGGGCTGGGTAGCTGCCAGGTGCCACTCCAGAGCAATCCCCAGGCCAGTGGCAGCTGACCACAGGAGTCAGAATGTCCAGAGATGTCCAGAAACCAGGATCCAAGATCAGGTCAGGCGGCAATCAGGCAAAGTCCAAAAACGTAATCCGAGGTCAGGGTCAGGCAGACAGGCAGAGTCCAAAAACGTAAGCAAAGACCGGTACACAGCAAAGCAAAACAGAGAAAACACCTTAGCAGAGTTACACAGGGTAAACCAGAGATTGCTCAGGCAACTTCCTGTAGTAGGAGGTGCCTTTAAGTACCTGCAGGAAACCCACCATAGGCTGTAGAAACCAGAGGGCGTGTGTGTGTGTGTTACCTCATAGATTAGGAGAGACACACCCACGCCAGCTCAAACACCAGAGCAAGTCTCAGCATGAAAGAAAAACACAGGCATGGAACATAGGTAGTGGGTTACCTGAAAGATAGGACCCGGCGTCCATGCCTGCGATTAGGAGCAGCGGCGCCGGCATGACCTGCAGTGCTAACACTCCAATTCCACAATGTCCTTTTTGTGAACTGGTGCCCAAAACTGGACTGCATATTCCAGATGTGGTCTGACCAATGCTTTGTACAGGGGCAAAGTCTTGCTGTCTACATGGAACTCACCATCAATACCATATAACATAAAAGCCACTTATGTGTCTTGCAACATTTTAGAGTAGTATAGTATGCTTAAGACTTGGGAAGGGGCTAGGATGGGGAGTGAGAACATTTAGTTATGTTTGAAATTATGTCTATATGTAGGTGGTAGAACATTGGCTGTGATGTCAAACACTGGTCCCTTGTTTGGTTAGACTCTCTTAGACCCCTAATATCTTTTTTGGACTTAAAAATAAACATATTGAGTGCTTTTCGGTAGTCATATCATTGTTTACCGATTGCTGTAAAGTGTTCAGAGCAGAGGACTTCCAAGGTTAGTGTATAGACAAGGGATTAGGTGTGCACTCTCTCCTCAGTACTATCTACTGGCAATTTTAAAGTTAGTTTTGTGGTCCTAGGAGTGGTAGAGACCGGAAGCCACAGAGAATGGAAACAGGGGGTATCTATTACAACCATTAAGATCACTGCCTCCATAGGAACGTGCCACAATGTAGAGAGTATCATGTGATGATGTCAGCCTAACTTTCTGCTTTATAAGGGCTTTGAGGTGATAGCCATATTTGGGGGGTAGGCCATGACACCCATTCATTGATAGAATATCAATATAACCTCATAAACCAAACAGTAAACTACTACAGGGGTTGCTTCAGATTCCATGTAATCTGGTTAATTTAGTAGACTGCTTGGGGCCCATTGCCCATATGTTTACACGGAATGCCAAATAGGATTTCATACAGTAGAGAGGATACAATAGGATTTATGACTCTTATTGGGGTCATGCCCACTTGCCAGACATCACACTTTGTAAAAGTTTTAGTGCTTTTTTGTAACAATAATTGCTATAGCCCGTGGAGTAGTAGTGCTCATGGCTATATTAGGATTCTGTATCCATGCACTTCTTTATACCATCACCTACCTTGTAAACAAAATTCATAAATTACACAAAAAATGTTAATGAATTCCTTTGTGTAATGTTCTGTTCCAGCGTACATGACAGGTACATCCTAAGGTAATGAATATCTCATGTTTAGCCAATGTTAGATCTGACATGTTTTGTACAGATACCTTGTCTTTGCACAAAGGTGCTTTGTGAAGAGACCTTGTGTAAAAGGCCATAGCATTTCTTTATTCTTTGCACACAATCCCATAAACAGTGTGATAAATCCTTGAAAAATATTTATAAAAGCTACTTAGCAAATGAAGATCGCCTTGAGCTAGAATATCTTACAGGAAGCTGTTCAAACAGTTCATTTCTAGCTGGCAGAATATCAATAAACTTGGTTTATCCAAGTGCCCTCAGTGTACATATTAATAAACCTCTGACTACTAAAAGGCTATCCCAAATGATGAGTCTGTGTAAGTGCAATCATTTTATAACGAAAATCCTTGAAGAGGTTTCAGCAGATGCTAAAATTATGTTTTATTAATAGGTGTTTCCTAATTACCTGTATCCAGATTGACTCATTTGTGGGCCCTGGGGCGGTGAGGTTCTCCAGATCACCGCTGCGCTCATAATGAAATATTGTCCCGGCCAATTTATAATCTCCCATCCACTGTATTATGAAGTCCCCATTCAAGTAATATTTTACTGGGTCTTCACTCCTTATCGCAAGGAAGTTTCCAGCAGCTTCCACTTCTTCTACCTTTATTGCTCGTGCTCCTTTTGGAATAATGCCAATATCAATGTAACCTGTATGAATTGAAAGGTTTTAATTAGCAGAAGTAAAGCCCAACTCGCATTGTAGATAACAATATATTGTCTTTCAGCTGTTAAAATAAAAGATATAGCTTTTATCACTACCAGACAGAGGCACACAGCTCCCTCCTGCTGGGCTAATTGATGCCCAATATTATTCAGGCCACTTTCCGTGAGCATTAGGATTTTATGGAACCACCTCTGTGCCTTGGGCTGCCAAGTACTACTCTGAAATACAATGCTTATAAGTCATCAAATGTTATCCTTTAATCAAAACCCCTGATATTTACTTTATTTGGGTATAGAAAGATTGCCAGCAGACAGAGGACAAAAAAAAAAAACATCCACTAGTACTCGATGTGAGGATTCTTCTATACTACAATTGGGGCCACGACCAAACAGAAAATATAATTTAAAGTTTTTAAAAAGTTCCTTTAGTTTTATATGATTGTTTATACCTTTGAGCTAGGAAAACAAATGCTGCCTATGTATTAAATGCAAAAAAGGAAAGAATAATTACCGAATCCATCATGTTGATCAAATGTTTTCGTGATTGTCTGGCAGCTTGAGCCGTCTCCAAGGCAGATCCCACATCGATCCTCCGTGGCATTTGAATTTATTTCATAGTCACAGCCAATGCTCTAAAGTAAAATAATGTTACAGGCTGTCAGCTGCAGTGATACCAAAACACAATTATATTAGATTCAAAGTATTGAGTGGAATAAAGTACAGTTCAGCTTTGCATTTAAATATAACCTTATCTTCCTTCTGGGACACGTCACATCGCTTGACGAAAAACAGATTGCAAGCCAATTATTCAAGGCAATGCAAAACACGAGGTCCAAAATATGCCAAGGCAGAAGCTGGAGGTATTTTAGAAAACAATAACCTGCGTGAAAATCTAGAAAACTACAAGCACCCTATATAAAAAAATAGTAATACTTACTAGTGAGGTGAACGGTAACTCCATCCATTCTTTTTACAAAGCTAAGGCCACTGGTATCTGAATCAATTGCTTGTGTGTTCAGGGTATTTGCACTAGTTTGATAACATACTATATATACTGCCTGGCCAATAAAAAAATCACACATTCTAATATTTTGTTTGACTTTGATTATGGCATGCATTTACCATGGCATTGTTTCAACATGCCTATGCAATGTTACAACATTTTGCCTGATTTATTAAATCTCTCCAAGGTTGGAGGGTGAAGCTGGGTGATCCAGCAAACCTGGAATGGATCTGGTCCAGGATCAAAAACATTTACTAACAAAAAGTAAATTACTTTTAGGAAATCCATTCCAGGTTTGCTGGATCACCCAGCTTCACTGATGAAGTGTATCCTCTCCAGGCTTGGAAACCTTTATTAAATCAGGCCCATTCTGTCTTACTTCTGTCGAGTTATGTAAGACTACACTGACTTTAGATTTAAATCCTCATAAATGACCATACAGCTTTTGAATTAGTTTTAAGTGTTTTTAAAGATGTGTTAAAGCAAGATATGTTGCAGAGAAGATTTAGGGCTTGTTTAGATCTGCGGTAAAAAATGTGGGTGTTACGGTTCCTGAACATCTACTATGCACAGCTAGGCATCCGGGGTAATTTTTAGGCAAAAATGCCTTGTTTTTGTAGACATTTGAAAACACTAGAATAGGCAGTTGCATATGACTGTGTAGGCTTTTTTAAAGCCTATTTAAAAAACAACAAAATGCACTAGGCATGAAAAAAAAAACTAACAAATGCCTGTAACAAGATTTTAGGGGCTTTGTAAACACTTTCGATTTAAATTTATGGAGGTGGTAAAGGTAGCAAAATACCCAGATGCTGCATTGAGCTTGCAGAAAACTGCATGGAAATGCTGCCTACCTTTGCCTGTCAAATGAAAGATAATGACAGACCTATTCGGTCTAATGGTAACTGTTTTTTGCAATTGTTTTTGAGCAGTAAAATCGCTCAAAAAAGCTTTAAGATCCTTAGGTCTAAACAAGACCTTAGAATAAGGAACAACACCTTACAAAAGCCTCTAAATGCCCCAAAACTTATAAAACACCCCAAAAGTACCCAATTCATGCCAGTGGGTTGTTTAGAGTGTTTATATGTATTTTTAAGTGTTTTAGGCATTTAAGAGGATTTTAACACTTGCTAAACACTGCAGGATGCTTTTTCTTCACAACCAAGAAAACGCTCTTTTATGGACTGGCCCATTGGAGTTAAAAGGAATTTCGAACATGGGGGTTTAACCTTTTATTTTAAACGTTAGGGAAACAGTCCATGTGGACCTAACACATGGAAAATGTATAATTGATTATTCACTGTTTCTGGACTGAGGTGAGCCAAAATAGGTCAGTAAGAAAGCACCGGGAATGTACCAATCCATTCACTGGGGAATCTGTATGTGCAGAATGAATTGCAAATGAAATAGCTCTGCAATATGTAAATGCAATCAATGTATTCCCTGATCCAGTGTTTCTTGACCTTTTTAAACACGGAAGAACCCGGCTATAATTTCTATACCCATAGCTCACATAGTACATTAGTGTGGTGGTTGGAATGCCTCTTACATTACTGGCCATTGGGAAGAATGTTACCCTTACATAAAAAAGTCACTAGTGTTACTTATACTGACCAAGAAGCACAAACTGCTCATTATTTAAGGAACCCCTAGCAAACTCTGGTGGAACCCTGGCTGAGAAACTCATGGCTTGGTGATGCAGGATTTCATTTCTATTCGACTTGCTGCAGCTTTAAATGCACACTTTAAGAAGCTGACTGTGTACAGTAGAATAAAAGTAAGTATTTAGATACAGTAGATAACCAGTACAACTCTGCAACACTGAAAGGAAGGCTGGGATTCAGATTTACATCTAAAGTTTAATCAGCTTGAATAAGCCTTCTCTTTGTCTCCATTTCATTACCTTGCCAATTACATTTTAAGCAAAACCTTTCTGCTTTCATTCCTTGCCTTTGAACCTAATGGCTTCATCATGGAGTTCCTTTCTTCTGCAAACAATGTGGGCAGATAGAAGGGGTCAGCAGGATGCAGCACATACCTTTCTGAGAACATCCCATCACCTTGCCTCATTATTCCCATCAAGAACCTTCAGCCCTAATGCAAGAAGTGCTGGTATTTGGGAGGAGGTTTACAATATCATAATGCCGTGATGGGTGGATGTTAATCTGGAAGAGTGGCTGTTCCTAGACAAGCTGCATTTGCTTTCAGGCTGCACTAGGAAATGTCCACATGCAATGCTCAGCATTTGTCAAAACTTCTATGATCCAACAAAATAAAAGAAAACACCTATAATCCAAAATAGTAAAAGAACAAAACCTATGATCATACATAGTAACATAAGAAAAGAAAACACCTATGATCATACATAGTAACATTGGAAAAGAAAACACCTATGGGCCCACATAGTAACATAGTGACATAGTCAGACAGTTGGGTTGAAAAAAGACATAAGTGTATCAAGTTCAACCACTAGGGAAATAAAACTCACAGTGTGCAGGTAATCTGTAAATCAATTTCAGTACAGGAGAGGAACTTGTACAACTGCGCAGAAAAAATGGTAATAAGTCTTGAGTACAAATATGGAGCCCTTTCATACTCGTGTCACTAAACTGCACGGTTTGCCACAACCAGGAGCATTGAAAAGTGCAGAATGGCCTAGCTTTTGTGAACCTCACCACGATCGGCCACAGCCATATGTAAAAAAAAATGGTTTGTAATGCGCCTGGGCACACAAACCACGACCAACTCCAGATACCCTTAAATCAGGCTTTATTCAAAATCATACAGCACAGCAAAGGTTAAGTCCAATAAAGCGAAGTACAGGAGGATAAGGCAAATGCAGGCCAAGAACAATCCGAGGTCAGGGCAGGCAGCAAGCAGAATGGTCAGTAACAATCCGAGGTCAGGGCTGGCAGAGTTCAAGCAAGGTGAGTTTCAGACCAGGTCACTAAGGTAATGACAAACAGATAAACTTTAAACCACACACCCAAACACCCAAGCACACTGTGTTAACAGAGGCTTTATCGGGCAATGGTGTAAAGGACAGGCTCTCTTTAAATGGCCAGGATGACCAATGACCTTGCGCCACCTGGCACCGTCTGATAGGAGACTGGGTAAATCCGGCCGCAGGGAATTCAAACTAACTATGTCCCGCCCCGGGGCGAGGCAGCCGAGTGCCACGCCCTCGGGGGATACAAGAGGGACGCATAGTAACACGCGCACCTCTTCCCACAGCACCCCTAGGGCGTGCACTACTACCTTACAAAGGAGTGCTGACAGCAGGAATATCCTTAACCACATCTAAAGGGATGCAAGGGCTGCTGCCTGGCTGAACAGTAGTTTGGCCAGGGCGGATCCCTCCGCCTGCAGAGACAGACAAGCTGCGGGCAGGGAAGCAGCCTCGGCCATGCTGCCTGCTACTGCGGCGTCTCCCTCTGTGGCTGGGAACCCCAGGGACACCGCGGGCTCACAGGACGGGTAAGTTCCTTACATGGTTCCTGTGCAAATGAGAGTGGATGGGAATGTGGTCAAGAATGCTGTAGCTCACCACGGGTTCCAAATGGCCTTTAATATATTCTAGATGTTTTGATGTTGATGTATGTATGTATGTATGTATGAATGTTTGTGTTTCCGAGTGTGATTCTAGAATAAAAATGAAACATACCAGCAATTATAAATAATTTAATTTTGCAACCAATTTTTCTCAGTGATTTCCTCCTTCCTAAATCCTTTTCTATGATTGTACCGATCTTGCTTTTATCTTTTTATGTTTTTATTGTAATATGCTATCGTTTGTATGTTGGTCAAACCATTTGTTATGTATGCGCTTGGATTTACCTTGCATTGTATACTTAATTCCTCTGAAAAAAAAGTAATAAAATAAAAAAAATGAAACATACAAACTAAACTAAAAAATCAACATAAACCAAAAGTCATTATAAACATAATCAGTAAAATGACATCATATGACACAATCATTTTGAGAGGATAATAACCTAGATGGACTTGGATTTAGTTGATTTTAGTATATCTGCAACCTGACAGACATACAAAGTAATTTCATAGAAATATGAGAACAAGGCACTGAGTGCCATAAAGTTTGGTATTTAATAGAATTAATAGATTGAATCAGCAGGGCTTGAAATTGCTTCAGTTACATGGCTTATTAATCCTGACATTACAAATCTACGGTCACAGCGGTTGTCCTGAGCAGGAACATGGCTATAGTAGTAAACAGTGGTCATACATTGGACAGCCTGTGCTGCTTGCTGCAATCAGAAGCATGTACAATGCATAATGCAATTCATTTTTTCCCTGCACCTAACTAAAGTATGTAAAGTAAAATTCAAATTTTGTAGCTGGAAACAAGCAACAATTTTTGTCGCTGGAAACAATCCTTCATGATTGTTTCCAGCGACAAAAATAGTGACAGATGAATGAGCGCTGTACATGATAAAAAGAATATTATGATCATCATGAAAGATCTTTTCCAGTTACTGATGATGAACACATTGTCACTCTGTTCTATAGAGAGTGGAAAGGGGAGAATGCTGTGCTCTCCTCACTTCATTTCTATTGCGGTCATTCATGTATCCATAACCATTGCCGGGTGACCTACACATATCAGATTCTCACCCGAGACAAGCCAAGATACCTTTGTGTCGGGCAAGAATCATCTGATTTGATGGGTTCACTAGCTGACCTGTAAATCCAATTAATGACTTTAACATGGAAATGTATATATGGTAATGCCATGCCTAAAGCCAACCTATCTCCAAATTTCTTACATATAATTAAAAAGGTTTCTAACCCTTTTGTATAAGGAAAAAATTATTTTTTTTTAGTTTTTTTATGCCATGTGTGGTGTAAGATCAGATGAGGGTGGTGAATTTATGTCCAAAGTTCAGTTCAGCCACTTGATTCTTAGATTGAATGGCAAGATATTAAACCACCTTATCATCTAGTAGTAAATATTAAAATGTATATTGCAGGGCTAGGCAGCAGGCAGATCACAGTCATAATATAGGTCAATAATAACGTTGTGACTTCTAGGATATTTTGTCTCTGTCATGTTATCCTTTAAATTTTACCTGGATCAGTTGAGCTCTGTAAGCAACAGGATAGTTCTAGGAACCCGTTGGGTTCTAGGAGAACATAAAGCATGCAAATGCTATATTTCTTTGTTTTCAAAGATTAGTTTTTTTCATCCAAAATAAATACATAGATTAAGTACAAAACCATTTTACATCAACTTTAATTTGGGTTGAATTTATTTTGTTTATTATCAACTACAAGGAAGATTCGTAAATAGACAGATTTATACAATTGCATCCAGAAAAGTGGTATGCCATGGATATTTCATAACTAGTAACACAACGGCAATCTGAATTCTCCTGATACAGAGATCTGGTGGCCTGCCCTCAGGTGACACGTGAAATGAATTGTGACACAGTTTCAACACTTGTTCCAATGTTTCTTGGCATTGCCTATGGTTGGGCTTGCCAGCCATGAAAGGATGCAAGCCCATGGGGAGACTATAGAGGAGGCTCATTAGAACTTAGATGAAACACGTAAGACAGGGAATACTTAATGATGATTAAGTAAATGAAAACTGACAGTTGAGTTTTTAATGCTTTACTTAAGTATTCAGGATGAATGTCCTGTAATTGGGTTAGTGGCATATGAATTAGATTCAGCAATGGAGGGCCAGTTTCATTAGTGTATTTAAACTAACCAGCTGCTACTTCCTCGAATGGTTCATGCGTCATCATTTGTAAGTTTGGTACGTAAAAGATGGAAATCCAATCTTGGCACGGTTATGAAGAGATGTGAAATCCACATGTTGGAAAGATATGTTTTAGGGCTTATTTAACCTACGTGTTGCTTTAACACTCATGGGGTGTTGTGTATTAAAGCAAAACAAAAGTCAACTTCATACCCTATTTCTCAAACTAGTATTGTTCATTGTGTGGCCCCAGTCAATCCTTTTTATGATGCTGGGGTAGTTGCAAAAAAATATTGTGTTTTATATGCCATGCTATGGGTGAATTTGATTCCCTGCAAGGGTAACACCTTGGAATTTGCTTAGTTTTTAGAGTTTTTTGTGAATTAAAGTTGGAAGAGTGCCCTGAAATTGAAACAAGCGTCAGAAGTACCTCTTTGCAGCAAGTGCTTTTGATGCTAATCCGTACAATATGCATAGGCTTATCAAAACAATACCATGCTAATTGTGTACTGTAATCAAAGCTAAAGGCATTCCAAATATTCAGTGTAACACTCTTGTGCAGAAATAACTACAACTAACGCTTGCGGCGACTGTTGAACAGTCCTGCACATCAATTCCTCCATACAGAATAACTTTATAGCTCTTGGATGTTGGTGGATTTGCACACATGAACCTTTTTCTTAAGGTCTTTCCACAACATTTCAATTAGATTAAGGTCAGGACTTTGACTTGGCCATTCCAGAACATTCACTTTGTTCTTCTTTAACCATTCTTTGGTAGAACAGTTTGTGTGTTTAGGATGGTTGATCCACTGTCTCGATATTCAGTTTGCTGACCGATGCCTTGACATTTTCCTTTAGATTTCTTTGTTACAGTTCGGAAATCACTGTTCCATCAATGATAGCAAGCTGTGCAGGCTAGAATTCATCAAATCAGGCTCAAATCATTCCTATCACCATATTTCACAGATGGGATAAGGTTCTTATACGGGAATGCAATGTTTTTCTTTCCCTAAATGTAATGCTACTCATTTTAGCATATTTTGGCTTCATCCATCTACAAAACATTTTTCCAGTATCTTTCTGATTTATCCACAGGATCTTTAGCAAACTGTAGATTCTCTCCAATATTTTTAGAGGCAAGCAGTGGCATTCACCTTGCTACTCTGCCATATACACTATTGGTTTTTAGTGTTCTCCTGATGGTGGGTTCATGAACATCAACATTCACCCGTGTGTTCAGTTGTTAAAAGTTACCCTGAGTTTCCAATAACCTCTTGGACTATTACATGCCTTGCAGTTTGAGTTATCTTTGTTAGACCACTTCTGGGTAGGGTAACAACGTTCTTGAATTTTCTCGATTTGTACACAATCTGCCCATATGTCGATTAGTGGAGTCCAAACTTTTTAGAGATTGCCTTGTAACCTTTTCCATGTTTATGGGCATCAAAAATGTTTTTTCTTTGCTTCTCAGACACCTTCTTTGTTTGAGCCATGACACACATTCACAAATCTATTGTATTTGTGATCAGGCTTTGCTGGAACCCCTCTTTGTTTATTCACACAGGGTCTCTTACACCTCATTGTCATGCCATTGATTGAAAACAATAGACCCTGAAATTATATGATAATCCTAGCGTTTTCAATTAATTTTGCCTCATACAGATATGCAATTGGATCTTTTTTTTGCCAATAAATACATGACCAAATATAATAATTTTTGTTTCATTTGTTTGGTTTCTTCATCTACTTTTAGGACTTGCTTGAAAATCAGATGATGTTTTAGATCACATTCAAATAAAAATAAAGAAAATGTAAAGGGTTCACAAACTTTCAAGCACCACTGATATAAAATTATATAGGAAAATGTGTGTCTATATTTCATTTAAATTGCACCAGTTCTAGGAGCACAGTGATTTTTGAAAAATATCTTTTTCTTAAACACAGTTCGAAAGCAACACATTACAGAACAGCTCCATTTTTATCTTGCAAATCCATTTCAAAGTGCTACAGCATTCCACAATGTTATGTTTCAATTAGAAGGTAACTGTCCATTAGCTTATTTTCCAAGAAATAATTACAGTACAAATACAAACTCTGCTTCCTACAACAAAGCAGAACATATCTAAATGAGACAATAGAGACAAGTACAGACAAAGCATATGTGGGCTTATTAAAAACTAATGCCCTAAAAGGGTTTTACAACTCAATTTGATATTTTATTATTATTATCTCCTGAGATAAAAGCCAGATACTATTTGGGAGGTGATTACCCTGTCAAACAAAAAATATATTTTGTTATTTCAGTCTTGAGATTTACATAGTTTGCTTAGAAAGCAGTCCCACTGCAATTAAAAATTACAGCTAGCTCACCTTCTCAACCCCATCCTGTAACTGTCCAATAAAAGCAGCAGATTGATATCATAATGTCTCTCCCCCAACCACAACTCTCCTTATCAGCACATGTACATGCAGCACACCTAATTGGCTCTTAGCAATGCTCCTTTCTTTCTGAGTCCCAGTGCTGCTGTAAAGAATGACACCAATGCTGATACTAAATCAAACGTAAATACTTAGACTAGTTAAGGTTAAAAAAAAAAACATTCAATATGATTTCAATATATATCTGTTTTCATTGGTGAGCGTATTTTAAACCTGCCTAGAAAGAAGCTTTAAAAATGGATTTTTCCTTTTAATTTAAAAAAAAATTGGTTAGCAAATTAGCAACTTTTACATTTCTACTATACACCTGCCTATTCACCTTTTTCTTAACATATGTTCAAATTGACACTTTTTTACCCAAAATTAATTTTTCGAACATTTTTTTCACATTAAATGGGATTAGAAATTTATAAATGTGGTAGTATAATTAATAATTAAACATTGATTCATACATCAAATATAGTAAGAAAAAAATCTAGTCAATTTAAGATATAAAAATGTGTAAATGTTGATTTAAGTTAGGCGAGTCTTGGGTGAAAACATTTATAAATGTTGTTTCTTTAGGTGATATTGTCTTTACAAAATAATATTTTCTATGCAATATATATATAAACAAGCTCAAATAGGTATTTAAAGTAGGCTGTTTTTTCCCTATAGGTGTATGTAACTTTGTTTTTAGCTTTTTTCAAAAGAATGCAGTTTAAATGTGATATTTTTAGGCCTGGTGCAGTTTATTTTTTAAATTTACCAGATTTTTTTTCAGATTAGGCTGTGTTTGTGTTCACTATTTTTTTGAATAGACAAGCAATCTTCTTCCAACCACTACCTCATTGCTCTTCGTATTGATTTTATACTTATACTAAGGCAATAACATTTTTAAACATTTGTAGCAGGAAATAAAATGTTTACAGGCACTTTCTGCAGAATCCACTTGAAATAAAAAAAAAAAAAAAAAAAAACACTGAATAGAATTACTGTAAAATAAATGAAACATACCAAATACCTTACACATGCCATTAATGCAGACGTCTTTTTGGTTGTCCCCCTCATAACATGGAGTTCCATCTATTACTGAATCAAGAAGTTTGTCCACTAAATTAGATTCTAAAGTTCGACAATGGAGTTCGCAGGGATTTGCTGCAGCAAAAAAACAAACAAATAAATAAATAAAAAGTGTGTTCTCCTTAAAATGTACTGTTAGTAAATCACAACCCTCATCCTTCCATTAACCTATTGGAGTTGTATTAGGTGCAAGGAATGTCATAGAAATTTTTTTTCAACTAAAGCAGTGGTTAAAATGTAGTTAAAATTTTTCTTTTTAGTTTCAGAATAAATAGGGATGGGTTAAAACACTTGTCATTTACATCTACTATATGATGACATTATCCTGTTGGGAAGACTTCCTTATCATGTTCCTTGAGATTAAACAGGTTTATGAAAGCTCTCCAAGGCTGGAGAGAATACACTTTCAGAATTGAACTGGGTGATCCAGAAAACATGGAATGAATTTTTAAAAATAATTTTATATTTGCTAGCAAATGTTTTGAATCCTGGACCAGATCCAATTTCAGGTTTGTTGGATCACCCAGTTCACTTCTGAAAGTGTATTCTCTCCAGCCTTGGAGAGCTTTCATAAATCAGGGTCATTGAGTGAGAAGAAGTCTCTTCAAAGTAAAGCACCTTATAGAGAAACGCAGATGACACAGTTATCATTGGAACAGATGTTCTATTTGGAAGATTTCCCATCACCTCCAGTTCAAGTAACAGCTATAACATCTTGGCTTTCCAGTTAGTTTACTGATTTTTTACTGATTGACTTTTATTTCCAATGACAGTGGTGTTCAGGAATAGGGTGATTTTTATCTAGCATGTTCTCTGAGGTTCTATCTGTTGTCTACTTTAACCCAAAGAATAGCGATAGGCTAGTTTTTTGTGGGGTCTGCAGATGACTTTTACAGTTTAAGTGAAAGTAGATATATGTAAGTGAACAAATAGGTATCCTTGGTCTATAAATCTACTAGTAGAAATTTAGAATAATATAAATGGTCACTGGTGCTTGCTTTTATTTATTGTGCATAAATATTTTTTTGTTTTTGTATCTGATGGTCGGCATCCATTATCAGTACATAAATAATTGTAGTGGTATAATGAGAAATAGAGCATTGTCTGGTTAATTGGGAATTTTTTGTGATTCATTGGGCAAAATCCATCTATTAGTGCGATTAGGTTGTTTTTAGGTGGTGAGGTCCTCAAGGGAATTGGTTCTTTTGAAATGGTTCCCCTTACCCATCTCTTGTGTAGTTTCCCTGGAATTAGTTGATATAAAGGATGGTTGGAGTGTATTTGGATTAAAGGGCTGCGAGTGTTAGTGATATTGTTTCTGAGCTGGTTGGTTGCGGCTGGTAGCATATATATCACGGTGGTGTAGGGGAGGTAGTTAAAGAGGGGGCCTTGGAGGACCAGCAACTAAAGTGGTAATATGGGTTGGAAAAGGGGATGTTATAGTGTTTTTTTATGTTATGTCATATGGTTTAGTATTATTGGATAGGTAATATATATTTTGCTGTTATGGTAAAGTTATTTAACCCATGAAAAATGTTTACCTGGACATTGTTCTTTAGTGCCCACAGACCTACCTGAATTATAGACGGGAAGCCATGTGTGCAGCTCATTTTTGTAAGGTACAGTATTAAATTCGGTACACTGCATATGACGGAAGGATGGCTGGTTCTTAGGGCATGGGTTTATTTTACACATGCGGTAGCGTTTACGTTCTCCAGTACAATATTTTCCTCCAAATTTGGGCCTACAGGAAACAAACAAACAAAAATCTAATAGCATCAATCTTTACAAGCTGAATAATTAGATACAAAAAAACGAGCACAGAATAATTCTATAGTCCTACAAGAACCCAGAAAGTATTGTATAAATCCAGATTAATATACAGAGTAAATTAAAGTCTTCATTGATGGCATTATTACAATTAAACCTGCTTATCTTATAACAGGGCGGTAGATATATTCAAAATGTGAATTGGCATTTGCAAGGTGCATATTTGGATTCAGAACAACCTGTACACACTGGTATAATGAGCCAATACACATGTCCAACAAAATGCCATGTACTGTGAAAGCTGTGCCCAAAAAAACAGGGGGTCTAGTTACTGGGATTGTCTGTAGGCTCTCTGCAGGTGACCTTTTTCCCCAATTATGATAGGAGGTGGTCAAAGTAGTAGAAGAAGAGGACTTAGCTTCCTCATATTAGAGATGTACTCCTGATTACATGTAATCATGTTCCTGGAGTACTAAAAATTGAGATGAAGCATCTACAGAATTGATGAATCAGAAAAAGCAAAAGACAAATGTTCTTAAACTTTCTCTGCAGATAGACTAACATGCTACAGAACAGGAATGCCAAGGTATAATAACATTTTAGGGAGTGCACCAATCTTTTAAGCACACTTTTTAAAGTTGTTCTCTTTAAGGTAATAAATCCTTATATGCAATCTTGCTATCACTACATTTCCAATGTATGTTTCACTTCAGAAGTAAGATGTCTTCTAGTAACATTCAGATGTGAAATAATGTACCGCTTGCAATTTTCCTGTATTGCATTGTGTCACGCTTGGAGAGACAGGACCACTAGGGGGCGCTATGGCTTGAACGGAGGTGGTGTGAGCCCTGAGAAGGGCCGAGGCGCAGAGTCTAAGCAGTAACCAGGTCCTCTCCAAAGCCTCTGATGATGAGGATGTTGCGCTGCTGGTTACTGCCAGGTTGCAGTCCCTGGGCACACAAAGGTGGGCAAAGCACGGTACCAAATCACTAAGCAGAAGGATAGTCAAAGAAAGCCCGGGGCGAGACAGGCAGCAAGCAAGAGAGGTCAGGTCACACGCCAGGGGTCAATAGCCAGGGATCCAAGAGACAGACAGCAATAACACAGGGGCCACTGTGGGCACAGGGAACACAGGAGACACTGGAAACAGCAGGAGGTACAGGAGACTCAGAGATATCCACAGGCAGACATGAACACTGGAACAGCACAGGGAAGTTGGCTTGAAACCAAAAAACTGGATAACTAAGGGTTAACTAAGGAGCTGGACACAGGAAACACTGAATTAAGCAGCAGGTGTACAAGAACTAGTTCACAGAACCAGGGAGCTAGGCAGTAGTAAGGCTTGTTACAGGAACACAAAATGGAGTCTGTGAGCTAGCTACATAGCCAGGGCTGGTTAGGAGGTTATCTTCTGATTGGCCAGCAGCATGGACAGAGTTGATAAAGCTTGGAAACAGAGGCACGTTCAGCATCAGAACTGCCCGCATGTGCAGGGGAGAGATGCCTGTGCTTTAGTGAGGAACAGGTAAGTGTGACACATTGGCATCTCACGGATTGTTTTTCTATCTTGCACTTTTTATGATTGATATTCTTATAGTAACCACCACTTTAAAAATATATTATGTCAGTGTTACATTGGTTGTGGTCTATGCTCAGAGACAGAATGGTTTGCTTGCGGCCTCACCACCCTCCAGGAATGATCTATACGGTGATGAAGACAACTACTGAGGAAATAGTGAATTGATGATTGATTAGGACATTTTAATAAAAGGTAATTAAACTGTTAACTGGAATATACTAGGGAAAAACAGCAAAAGAAAGTTTAGGAATACTAATTATCAGTTATATTATCATCTGCATTTAACGGATTTGTAAAGCCAAGAACAAAAATGTAATTCTGCACCTCACCATTCCTTAGATGTGGTAACTGTGTAGTTGTTAGGGCTATCAACATTCTGTTAAGCCATTGTTTTTTTTTTATAAAAACAATACAGTAAGTGTGTTCAAAATGGCAGGTAAAAAAAGACAAAAAAAAACCTCCAGAAAAATAAAATCAAATACATTTGTTGTTATCTATAAGAAGGGAGATACTAATAATGCCCCTCTCTTAATTATGGACACATCGTTGGGCACTCTACTATAAAAAGACATACAAACAAAAGCCATGATGGAAAATGAATCACTTTTTTTTTAATGGTTGCAGGGGTCACCACTAGAACTGCTTCAGCTCTTAGTGTAGTTTTGTTTTTTGACTAATATACTGGAGTGCAACCAACCAGACAAGCACCAAGGGGTATTTATGTGGTGCCTGTGATGAGCCACTCATCTTGAGTGGTATACACTTCTCCTTACTCTCCCATTCCAATAAAGGGTGCTTCTCTAGAAACCCAATAAGTAATCATTAATAGAGTAATTGAACATCAGCATTGTCACTACAATAGATTCCCTTTGGAACAAGTCAAGTTCAATTTAAACCTTTAAGGATGGGTCGCATCTTTGGAGTATGAAACCACACTGGGAGAAATAAATATTTATTGTTTTTTTGTCTTTGTAATCATATTGGACCAAGGACATTATTCATGTATATGAGGTTCTGAGTTGTCTTTCTTCAAAAAGAATTCAGTGTTACTTATAATGTCGCACAAGACAATAAATTTACCATTGAGACACACACAAACATTTATGTGTACAGACATTAGATTTTTGCTACCCAAGACAAATGTCAGTGGTTGTCTCGAGTGAAAATCTAGCATCTGTGCAGCTCTCCTGACATCCTTTATTGAGTTTCCATGCTGAGCTTTACATTCATGCCGCTGATGTATTAAAGCTGTGGTAACCCTTATGCAGTTCTTCAGCTCTGTAACCTTTTAAAATCTTAAAGTGATTTGCATTATTATTATACCTTGTTTTACAAGCTATAAAGCAATGATCACCAACCTCTCGGACCTCACCGACCACTAAATTCATAATTTTAAATCCCTTAGAGTGACGTGATGATGCCAGAACCGGCCCACTCTCCCATTGCAGGCTTAGACCTGCTTGCTAAACATCCTGGGGGGACAATAGCAAAGGGCTGTGACTATGGGGGACGTGATCAGTGGGATCAGAAGGACCCCATTGGGGGACACACCGGCCCAATAACCTTTCTGGCGACCGCTGCTATAAAGCATGTTTAATGTTTGAACCATACAAATACACTAATTGTGTAATAACAAAAACAATTATTAAAATTCCTAAATATTTAGCATATCAGCTGATATATTTCCTCTGGCACATATGAAGATGGAGCTTGCAATGTTTTATTTGTGCAAATGGAAAGTAAATAGTACAAATTGTATTGTGTATTTGTACTTTATTAGACATTGTACCTCATATCAAGGTCTGGATACAATGTGTCATTTAGAATAGCCTAAAGCAGTACATTCTACTGTTTTCCTGGCTTGTGATCCCTGAAATGCGCTTTTAAAAAGCACTTATGAAATATTTGGACAATGTTCAACCACAAACATGCAATCCTAGACATACTAGACACCACTGTGTTTAAGCAATGATGATGCATAAAGTGGAGTGAGGAATTTTGAATTTGTTGCAGCAGCTTTTTATAAAAGCCTGTATATTTGGAATGAAAAGTACATTTTCTATGCAAAAATACATAAATGTTAAATATATTATTTTTGTTACATCCTAAGGTCAAATATTATTATATATAGTGAATATTACTAGTTTTATAATCCCTGAATAGTTTTATAATTTCTGAATAATACCAAATAAAATTTGCAGTGCTAGGTCCCAGGTTCGATTCCCAGCCAGGACGTTATCTGTATGGAGTTTGCAGGTTCTCCCCGTGTCTGCGTGTGTTTCCTCTGGTAACATGCAGTGAGGTTAATTGGCTTCTCCCTAAAAATTGACCTTGGACTACATTAATGACTATGGTAGGGACATTAGATTGTGAGCTCCTTTGATGGACAGTTTGTGACATGACTATGGACTTTGTACAGTGCTGTGCAATATGATGGTGCTATATAAATACTGCCTAATAATAAAGTATATGAAAAGGCATTGTTGTGGCCTCAGTAAACGCAGCTGGAGGGCTTCTATAGTCTCGTATCGGGATTCACCAGCCCTATTTTCCAAGGTTTATAGCTTTTGCACCTATGTTAAGAGCATGTTCTTCTACAAGGGAATGTAAATTAGCTAACTGTTGTTCAATAATGTCTTGGGTTCCAGGTTGTTGAATCAAAGGGTGTTGCACAGGGGGGAAGATTAAAGAAATAGCCCATTTCCAAAGAGCTGGGTAAGTCATGTTCTATAGGAAAGGCTTGGGTCAGATTTTCTTGTGTAGTGGTAACCCAAGCTATATCATGTGTTGCTGTTGTGATGCTAGAAGCCCTGATAATGAAGAACAGCAAGCCCCCTTTAACCTGTAAGAAGTTGGAGTGTACTCTGATTCTGGCCTGACCCATTTTCTAGATGAGTGCAAAAAAACATTATGAGAGATCCATTATCCCTGGAGATATTATGTAAAATGTGTTATAGCTTGGGTCAAGTAACTCGCAAGAAAATCTCTGTATCCAAAAGTCACTACTTTCAGAAAAATCTTAATGTAAACTCCAAACTGTTTCCTTGATCAGTCCTCCTCTAACACCCAAGCTGGTGTTCAGCTCCACAAGCATTAAAAAGAGAAGCTCTCCTCTGACCGATCCCAAGGTAATTGAGTCGACGGGATTCCATTTTCTGATGGAGTAGGAGAGTGAGACTTCTCCTATGCAGGTATCTAGCCAGACAACTAGACATGTCTAAGCCTAAAAGTTTGCAAATCCCCAGCCTTGGCTGGGTTAGGGAACACATGTTCTTCCTGCTTACTTATCCATATTTCTCAGGCTGCCCTAAGATGTTCATCTCTTTTCCTCAGCCCAATTACACCTCAGGAAACTGCACAGTGATAGTACAGTGATAATATTTTTGATTTAAGAAAAAGACAGATTTGGAGTGCTTTCATTACAAGCTCACACAATATTACATAGGCTTACTATTAAAAATAGGCAGCAAAAAATGACTGCATACATACATTCTGTTCTGACTTACTCAGGATTATTGCACTTCCTTTCTGCACTCTGCACTCCAGCACCACAGGTTCTTGTACAGTGTGACCATGTTGTCCAGGAACCCCAAGCTCCATGTACAGTGTCCGGTTGTTTGCCCACATCAACACATGCTCCGCTGATGCACCACTGGAACAAAAAGAGAGAATGTGATAGAGAGGGAGAGAGAAGGTATAGCCCAACAGCTTTTGGGGAAATGGACCAAAAAGCCCTCCACTGAAAGAATGCAAAGCACAGAGGAGCCTTCTTTAAACAAAATATATCTAAATGTCTCAATTTAATCACAAATAGCCCTCCACTGAATGAATGCAAAGCACAGAAGAGCCTACTTTAAACAAAATATATCTAAACGTCTAAATTTATTCACAAATTTCAAAACTTAGGAGCATTTTTCTCATTGTAAAATAGAGGAAATCAATCTCTTCAGCTTTTTGGTCAGCTATACAGTCAGAATAATGCATATAACATAAATGTCGCCTAATATGTTGGAGTAATTCATTTTAACCTGCATACAACTGTTTTAGGGTTTCTAGTCCATATCAATGGAAACAATGGATTTTAGGGAGTAAGGCTTGAGCAATAAGTTAAGAAGGACTAAAAGCAACCCAAAAGACATCTACTAAACCATTGTAAAGCGTTTGTTGATTAATGTTTAATCATTATAGAACATTAAAACATAAGGTTTTTAAATGCAAATGCACACTTTGATAAAAATTAAAACAAAGAAAAATTAGGAGGGTTCTTAAATACAAAAAAGTAGAGTTTATTATTTTAATAATATGATATTAAAATGATGTCATGCCATCTGTTTTTTAAAACACATAATAATTTAAGATTATTTAAAGCTTTGGTAAGTCTCAAAGGATATTACGAAAACTCCAAGCTTGGCTGTTCATTAAGCTACCATAAAGAACAATTACACCCATAAAGATCCCCTAGTCAACAGAGGGACTATCTGTTCCATGTATGTTTGTGTTCCTCTCCAGTGGTAACTGTACCAGAATAGTGTACTGCAATAAGTCTGAAATGGAGAAAAATAAAATAACTGCATTCTCAATTTTAGTTTCTTTTACATGGATGGCTATTCCTTTGGTTATCTAAACCCACCACCATGGCATACCAGAAAAAACAAATAAGTCACAATGGTGGGCTTCTGCCATAATCTGTTGTGATTTTTATAGTTGCATATGCTTGATTATGAAAGATTTGTGCTTTCCATTAAGTTTTGTCCAATGTATTTAGGTTTTGCTCTTCAGTTGTAATTAGGGCTCAGAGGTCAGCCAACATCGGTCAGATGATATCCTGCCAGACCAGTGCATCATAGGATCAAACCTACCCTGTCCTTATCATTGCTAGGAAAAAAATAACTATAGTGCTCCTATTGTGCATCTCCTATAGATGATGTTTAATCTTAGGAGCTATGGGTCAGGGTATGAGGACTGGCAGTAGAGAGGGCAGCAACTTACAGACCCTAGGAGATCTCTGACCTCTACAACCCAAAACAAGTGAGGAGATTAAGGAGCTCATTAAAAAAAGACAGCAGTATGGCCACACAACCTTTTTATAAAAAAAGCCATGAATTTACAAATGTGCTCTGCATTCTTTCAGTTTTGCTCATAATGTCAATGTCACATGACCTGTCCTTCAATTGTGGAGCTCTTTCTGCTCTTAAAAACGCTGTGGGTGCTTTTATCTGTAACTAAGAACAGTATAATGAAAATGGGACAGTGACATCTACTTTGTGCCCAGTGAAGGGCCATCTTCACAATCACTTATCTAAATGTTTTTTCACCTTTTTATCTCCACATCTGGTTCCATCTGCTGTGGCATCAAGCTTGGATCGACATGTATTCTTAACTGAGCACCAAAGAGTCTGGCAAACATTCTGCACAGGAAAAATAAATCATTGTTATCATTGTTGTTTTTTATTGCCATATTCATAAATACATTACTCTTTCCTGCATCCACCATAATCACTATAATCAGCATAGTATACTGCCAAGTCATCCAGAAAGTCAAACTACTGGAAATTATATAAACTACTAATCCAAAAAAGACCAAATTTAAATAATACACTTTAACCCAGACCCATAAAATACTTTTAAAAATACATACATGAAATTGCAAAGACTTACCTTATTTAAACACAATATATATGGTACATACTTACTTCTAATAACAGGACCAAATTTGATTTGGGTTTTTAAAGGACCAAAGATGTTAGGTACAAGTTGTGATCTTGGAACCCAGACCTGAGATGCCCTCCATGTATGGTGATATCTCAAATATACTGACCAAGGATGGACAATTGGTAAGTTACAAATATAGGCGTGTTGGTATTTGTTTTAAAAACATTTTTTGTAGATCTGTGCCAATATGAAGGTCTGTTTTATTAGAGATGTTCTAAAAAGTTTTTCTCCTGATCAAGCAATTTATGCGAAATGCGTCAAGAAACACACAAAGTAAAAGTGTAAAAAAACAATTTCATTTATGATCACATTTGAATGTTTCTATGTATTGTATATAAAGTAAGTCTTTACAATTTCCATTTTAAAATGGGTTGTACCCAAAAAATCCCACTGTTTTTGGTCACATTTACATGTGGAGTTAAGGCATGTGGTTCATTTATGACCCTGAGAAATGTATATGGATAACAGACCCATAAAATATTAAAAGTGATTCATGAGAAAAATAAGGCGTTGCCATTGCTAAGATGCATGGAACTCATCAACAATGGTTCACCCCATGTGTTTCTTATGATGGAGTTACCTAAACTGATATCATTTAACTTATAGGTTAAGGTTGCATTGTACAACAATTTAAATACCATTTTTTGTAAACAAATCTAACTTTATATTTTCTATTAGTATGATTATGTTTAGGGTACAAAAAAAAAGAACCTGCTTTCACATCCTGCTTCTAAATTTCAAATGCATCTTAGCCTGTTACCATGTCATAGTAAGTCTGGGGCAAAAAAAAAAAAAAAAGCTTAGCTTTTCTTCGACAGTGCTTTAAATGGATACTAAGGTGTTTTTATTCACATTTTTTTAATATATATTACTCAATATTTTTTTTAATACTATTATCTAGGTAATGTATAATTGTAATAAATAATAATAATATGGTTGCAAATATTTCTGTATATAGAAGGAAGTCATATTGGCTTATTAAATACTTTTTTTTAAGTAATATTGTACAGTGATTCTGCTTCTTTACTGCTTTCCTAGTTTTCATTGATGCGTGTGTCTGACCTGACTGAAAAAAAATTAATTAACTTATTGAGACACTTTCTTGGGAAATAAAGTATGATGTTGCCTGTGCAAAGCATTCACCTAATACAGTGCACATGGAGGGAGCTGGACCACTTTAAATGTCGTGGTGGTGCCAACACGGAAAAAATAACTTAAACGGAATCAAAACTAAGGATGATTACCAGTGGGAGTATTTATATACTTTATGTATTACAAATACAATATTCAATACAAATGAAGGCAAAAACCAAAATTCAGATGAACGTGGCAGTGTACCAAATACAGAACAAAATGTATTTTGTGACACACCACAACAAATATCTTTTTTTTGCATTGGACTGATTGCCCTCAAAATTAATGCTAACACATCGTGCCAACACATTTAATGCACCAATCCAGTGTTAATAATTGATAATCCTTATTGTGGATAACCTCAATATAGAAATAATATATTATTATAACAACACAATAATAATAAATATCCTAACAATAAAAATCTAATGACAATTTATAAAGAGAGCAGACATCAGACTTGTGTCAGGAAATCTTTTCTGCACACTGCAGCAGTGATATTACACAGGTTACTCATTACCTCGGGATATCTAGAGATGTGTACTTTTCCATTTTTGTCATTAAGCTCCCCTGGGTTCCCTGTGTGTAATTGCTGCTGGAATACTATGGAGAGCTGCTAATCTGATTAAACAGTCCGCTAATAGTACTTTAAAATGCATATTAGTGCAGCCAGAGAAATAAACAAACCCTTTTAGAAAGCTTTATCTTGCCTTAGCCCTAATTATATTTCATACAATGAGATAACAAACTTTACACTCTGACATGTTTTCAAATGCAAATAGTTCCCTTTATGAAAGAAGCTTTTAACTCTGTCTTTGCTACACAGATACCAGGTTTTATTAATGGAAAAACCATAATGGTTTTGAATAAATTCATTTTCTTTTGGAGGGTGGAGGTTGTAATATAATGTATTTAAAATAAGCTCTTGTTTTACAAATATGCATTCAACCTATTTACTACTGATGCATCAGGATACTATGAGTTTCTTAAGACAGTTAATGAGGGGTAATCCAAAACCTAAGGATTGTCTTGAAATAAAAAATAGAGGGGGAACCTTTAAATGGGGAATATTTTAAAACTTAGGCAATACTTCTCTTTATTTTGGGGAAATTTCTACTTACTTTCAGTTGTATCTCCAATAGAAAAGATTCAGGGAAATTTCAGACAGCAACAACAACTATTATTATTATGGAACTTAAAAAAAAAAAAAAGAATTAGGGCACCTTCATACTAGTGGTTTTTCGAAGCAGTTTCGCAATTTTCCCCCTCAAAACCCCTTACAAAAAATTTCTAACATTGACCTAATGGTTATGCTTTTTTATCTTTCATTTGACAAGCGGTAGGAGGTTGCAGCATTGCCATGTGATACTTTGGATGTTACATTCAGTGTCTAGGACATGTTTGACACCCCTGCTGCCTCCATATACTTGAACTAGGGCCCTAAAGTACCATTGTTAAAGTTTGGTTTAATCTGCTAAAACTTTGTCTTCCCCGCTTTTTTCTTCATCAAGTGTTTTTAGGCTTTTGCAAATGGTTTTGATTAGTGGTTTCAGTTCACAAACAAACAAAACAAATCCCACGCTGTTTGCGAATATCAGAATGTACAAATGCCTGTTATGGTTTTTCCCAGTGGGTGATGCCTGGGGCAGTTTTGCTGGGGGTACACAAATTTCTGGGTACAATCCTGGTTCAAGAGGCACAAATCGGCTGTAAAGTATTGTAGTCCTACTATAAAGATTTGCCAGAGAATCCTTTCATGTACCATGCACAACAGGTACTAAAATGTATACCTGTAGACCGAATATCCATATATCAGGCTGTACTGCATATGTCATAATATCTATGCAAATTGCAGTATTTGGGTTGCACATTTAAAAGGTTAAACTTGTATAATTTATCATATGAAAGATGGTAAAAACAAACTGATGTGTCATTGCATTTTATAGTGGTGCATAAAATTGGCTTACAGTGGATTTTTCATTGAACAGGAATCAATAAAGCTTGTCAGCATGACAAAAACTCATAAATATTATCAGTTAATGGGCATTTTTTTCCTGTGGTGGGAAAAAAAAACACACACGCTGCTTGAAAAATAATACTACTAAAGAAAATGAGAATATAAAACAAAACTTACATCAACTAATTCACAAAAAGTGGCATTAGGTCCATACTGCAGCTGGCACTGGTGATTAACATCATACAAGACTCCAGGAGCAATCAGTGGAAGTTTGAAATCTTTCTTCGCTGGGAAATCATCGAGACAGAATCCCCAACCTCGACTGCAGACCAGAAACAAAGGCAGTTTAGAAAATTTGAGAGCAAGGGCAAATATTTAAGGAAAAAAACAATTAATTTTGTGTAAATGGAACTCGTTCCAGTGTTTGTCTAACCTACATAGAGTATGACGAGCAGTAGACAAACTCTATTTGATTGTCATTATTTGATAAGTTCTTAAGGAAAACAAAATAATCACATGGCCATTGATGTAGCTGCAAACCTATGAGCCCCAGTGCAAATCTAGGACACAGGCCTTATCTGCTTTACAGGACCCCTGGCCCTTTACAGTGCCAAACTTTAGAAAACTTTTGTGCTTCTCACTTTGGCCCCACCTTAGTGTATACTTCTACCTTCCTCAGTGTGCCTGCCCTTTATCGAGATCCCCAGTCTTTCCTTTCTCTTAAAAAAGGGTCACGGCACAATATTTCTGACCACTCAATAGGCAGTTTTGCCAGAAAGGTATGTATGTTGACCCTGTAGTGATAGGGTCTTTCCAAGCATGGAAGGACTGACCTCTCTGGACAGTCACTTGGCAGGTTCCAGTCTTTGATTCAAAGTGAAGACTTTGAATTGTTGCTATGCTGTCTTTCAATGCTGAAGGAGTCTTCTCCATGTATCCCCTGTACTTGCCTGTTTGATCCATGAAGTAACCAAGCACGAAGGACATAAGGAGAAACATAAGTCCAGATTTGCACAACAGAGAGCAGGTATGTGAACATATAGGCAGCCCATCTGTGTGTCTGCATTCTATATTTCCTGCCTTTTAAGTTTCTTTAAGATAACTATAGGGCCAATTTATTCCTGTTTTTAGTTATTATCTGCTTTGCAAGGACAGATTTCACCAACCTGAGACATATTGGGAACAAATCTACCTGTATTCCAAGAGCAAAACAGAACATATCTATAATGCCCACTACTTTATATGACACATGGACCCTCTGAAATCAAATAATGAGACCTCAGACAAATCTCTATTATTTATAGAGAATCACTATAGAGGGCAAAAGCTAAGCAAATAAAGGTTAAAGCAAAACACTGAAAAAAACAATAAATTGTGCAACAATAAAAATGATATATGGTTCATTATAGTACAATGGTATTGTAAGTAGTGATAATGATTTAAAGGGCATGTAAATTCAGCAAACAAGAACTTACTCACTCTAAAAACCTTGTGATATATTCCTTACTGCAGGGCGACCATATCAGTGGTGATGTGTCATACTGCAACTGCCGAGACATGATGTATGGATGTGCTCCAGTAAATTCACAATCATTTCCTTGTCCGTCATGCTGGATTCCAAAGCTAATAAAAAATGTAGAAAACAGTATGCATAATAATTTTTAGGAAGAACCATTTAAACTACACTACAGGCAAACAGGCAAAACAGCTAAAATAAACATAAAAATATACATAGTAGAGTTGGGTTGCCTGACAAAGGATGACATCTATTCTCCTAATTCTGAGAATTACCCAGCACAACCCTGCATAGTAGGGGAGGAGACCTGATATGTCTCTGTTGTAGTTCAGAAATACTTACAGGTCTGGTCCCTCCCACAGACTGTAGAAATTGTCACACTTACCTCCTCCTCAATAAAGAACAGGCGCCTCTCTACTGCGCATGCGGGCAGTTCTAATCCTGGGCGTGCCTGCTCTTTCAAGCATTATCAGTTTCGCCCAGCCCACCAGCCAATCAGAAAATAGTCTCCTAATCATCCCTGGCTATTTAGCTAGCTCTTACACAGCACCCAGCGTTCATGCAATGTCTCCACTAGCGCCAAGCCCCTAGCTCTGCTGAGCATTTCTTGTAGACCTGTTGCCTAATTCAGTGTTTCCTCTGTCCAGGTTCTGTGTTAACCCTTTGTTGCCCAGTCTGTTGTTTTTAGCCAATTCTCTTGTGCTGTTCCAGTGTTCCTCACTGTCTGTGGATATTTCTGTGTCTCCTATGCCTCCTGTTGCTTCCAGTGTCTCCTGTGTTCCCTGTGTCATCGGTGTCTATCTCTGATGGATTCCAGGTATTTGACCTCTGACTTGTGATCTGACCTCTCTTGCTTGCTGCCTGCCTGCCTTGACCCTGGCCTTCCTTGACAAGTCTTCTGCTTAGTCATTTGGTACCGTGTATCATCCTGCCCACCCTGGTGTGCCCAAGGACCGCAAACTGGCGGTATCTAGCAGCGCATCATCCTCACCACTAAAGGCTCTGGAGAAGACTTGGTTGCCGCTTAGACTTTGCCTCTTGGCCCTTCTCAGGGCTCAAGGAACAGATAAATAATACTGATTTATTAGTTTTTGAGTCTGTAGTACTCCATACTTCCCATATTCCAATAAGAGGAAATAGGGGAATTCTGAGAAGCCAAGTCACCATCATGGAACACATGTGGAGAAGAGCATCCAACTACTCCCTTTGTGGCAGCATCACTGGTAAGATTTGGACTTCCAGCCACATCCAGAAGCAACTACATCTACCATGGGTTTAGAGATGTTATTGTATTGTTGTTCCCAGATTTTTCTGGATCACCCAGGTTCTCACATGATAGTCCATCTTCTCCAGTCTTTAATAAATCAGGCCCAATGTCTGCCATGGACAGTAATAACCAATGCGGTGCGCTTGAAAGATTTGTGCCAAGGGCCAGTGGAGCTTTTTGGGGAGTAAAAAGCAGACAGCAGTGCTGCAGGATGTTGGGGAGGGAGTGTGGGGGGTAGAAAAAAAGTATATGGAAAGTGCACTTATTTTTAAAACTATATACTAAAATATACAACCATGACATTAGCTTCTTTGACATGGTGACAAGAAGGATATAACTAAAAAAAGCAAATATATGGAGGAAAGAAATATATTTCTGATTAGGTACGCTTTTCAGAATTAAATTATTTACATAACTTTAAAGTAAATTTGAACATCCAACACTAATTTATGAGCATTTTATTAGATTAGTGTTATTAATATTCTGCAATATGGGTTATATTTTTAAGCCCATGGAAATACCATTAGCACATTTATAAATAGTTTGTAGTTAGAGCCAGCCAATCAGAAGTCACAAACCCTATTTTTACTAGGTGATTTAAATAATTTGTTTTCTGTTCAATTTCATGAATATTAGTTACAGAAAGGAAGGAGAAGCAGCCAATCAGCCAGTTGGGTGATTGCTGACCTTCAGCTGAATGGTTTTACTTTCAATAGGCGTTTGTGAAGTTTTCTTTGCACCCACAGTCTAAAACTACACTGATTAACCAATCAGTTTAGTTTTAGACTGTGGGTGGAAAGAAAACTCCACAATTGCCTATTGAAAGTAACAAGTGAATTCCACTAAACTTGGCCCCACTGTGGTGGGGGCATTAGACTGTACCTTTCTCTTGCTGTGGTTATTGTAAAAGGAAATGGAAAATTTTTTAATATGGATGCAGACAGTGATAACAAGACATGGAGCAGGGTTAGAAACTTTAGAAAATATAAGCTCTCTCTGGCAAACTTTCCTGTTACTGTAATAGGAAGCGAGAATTATAATACAGTGAACTATAAAAAGTCTTCAAAATCTTTTTAAAATCCCCTGCACCCCTCATGTTAAGTTTCCATAACATGACCCTATCCATTGACCCAATGAGTCTCATGATAGTAAATATAGTCCTTTCTTATATTTAGCCCTACCTGTGTCCAATTTCATGTGCAATGGTGAAAGCCATAGGCAGACCAGAGTCCTCATTGATATTGCAGCTTCTATATGGCTGGCACATACCAGAGAGGTGAGACAGGCCCAGTGTTTCACATGGACTGTTTCTTCCTGCACAGATATCTTTCCTAAGGAAAAAGAAAATTAATATTAGGATTATACATTCCAGGAAAAAGGTTTACCAATTTATTTTTAGTCATCCTGAAGGCTCAAGCAATGTGTTTCCTTGTATTTGAATCTTCAGTACATAGCTAGACACATAATAGTATGTGATCTGTTTTATTTGACAAACGTTAGGTGATCCAGATACCCTGGCCAGACAGCACTGCCAGGTCCTTAAAGCTCCTTGCACATTACACTACAGTAAAGAAATACAATTGGACCCATGAACCTATATTTGCCCTTCCCTCTTATTCTACTTATTTTGTTTTCATAATAATCAATCATACCCATCTCGTACATTTTTTGAAAGCTTTTTAACTCAGTATGACTTTTGACAGTTAAGACTAATTCACAATGGCAGTGAGGTTGTTGGGCATTTATCAATTCTTTGAGAATTTAATGTGTAGGTGCTGTTTTTTTATAAATCATTAAACATCAGTTTAAAAAAACGAAAAAAAAGAGAACATTGTCCTTCCAGGTTTTCCTATTTGTAAGGATAACATTACATTGTGCCCTAAGCTGTCCATAACCCAGCAAGGAATTGTGACAATACCTTGTAGAGCTAATAATGATGCCATCTTTTATTAACCAAGGCAATCTCCATTCATCATAAATACATAACAAAATTTACCTCCTACTGAAACATATGCTTTGCATAAGGAAACTTGTTTATTATATTTTAAAAATAAGGATGAGGTCACGTAATACATTTGATTTCCTGAGCACCATGGTCATTAATTCTGACAGCACACAGAACCTCCACTGACACACTGTGGTCTGACAGATCTTGATGAGTAGCTGCGCTGCTCATTAAAGTTTAAAGCTATTCATCTTGCATACTATAATGTGTGCAAAATATCAGCATGAACACAAAACCATGGTGGAAAAGCTTTCATTTATCAGAGTCATGATACACTGGTTTGCATGATAAGTAACAACAGATTTTCATTAATCAAAGCAGATTGAGTCATGGGACCTTTATTGTTACAATGAGTTGGAAACTGGATGAGTAGATGAGTAGATCTACGACAAACTGAAAAGATTATGTAAACCAAGCTATGTACAAAAAAGAGGTAATGTTTTGAGAACACCTAACCATTGCACCTACAGAACATGTGGGGCATCTCATACCAATACACTGGGAATTATTGTGGAGCTGGTAGCCATTTTGCAGCTATATGTACCTTAACCCCTCTGGAAAGGCTTTTCTTAAGATGTTGGAATGTGTTCAGGTTCATATTGGACAAGAGGATGTGGCTTGCAAAAGGCATCCCAATACAGGGATACCTCCGCTAACGAAGATAATTCGTTCCAGAAACACACTCGTTAGCCAAAATCTTGGTTAGCTGAAACAAAACTAAATCACATTTCAATACAGCTCACGACAGCTGCAGTTTGCTATCGCACATCCACAAATGCATTTGTTAGCTGAGTCTATCTTCGTTAGCCGAGGCCAGAACTCAGCTGAAAAAATCTTTGTTAGCCGGAAAATTAATTAGCAGGGTCACTCATTAGCCGAGGCATCATTGTATATCCAAAAGGTGTAGTGCTAATGGCAGGGCAGTGTGCATGGCACTCTGGTTATACTCATATACCAAGCCCTTCAAACTATGTCTTTTTGAAGCATAGTCCTGCTGGAATAGAAAAGAAACAATTAGCTTAAATGTCTTTGTATGCTGTACCACTAATAATACCCTTAAATGGAAACTTCCAAACCCAATAATTTGGAGTCTCCACTAGTGTTGCTGTAAGATTTGGGACTCTAAATCTACCTGAACATCTGAAATTCAGTTCTTGCCCTGCCCCTTCAGCAACTACTAGCCAATGGAAAAGCACAGCATTAATTTACCTTGACAATGGTCTTAAGCCACATACACACCTGCAATTATTGTTGTTGGAAAGGATCTTTCACGATAAAACGAGAAAAGACTGCACGATGCATGAACGAGTGCTGTACATACAGCGCCATTCTGCTCTATGGAGAGAGGAGGGGGAGAACGATGGAGCAGCACCATGCTGGGTGCTCTCCCCCTTCCTTTACAATATGATCGTTCATCGTCCGTGGATCCGCCGGGAAGGACGTTCGGACGATGGACGATATCAGTCCTGAGCCGATTATTGGGCGAGAACCATTCGACGTGTGTACGTAGCTTTACAGCTTGTTATTTTTACATTTATGTATGAGCGTTTGGGAGCCTGTACACAGTAGGCAACATCTGGGAGCATGTACATAACTGGCAGGGGATGTCTATTGTGTACAGTTAAGCTGAACTAAACCCAATATACTCACCTGTCCCTGTTTATTTGCAAGGTGCCCCCATCTTGTTCCTTTTTCTTTTCTTGAATATGATTTACAGCCTACTTGATTGGCCAGGATGATGTAACTCTCACACATGTGTGCATGATTTATTCATTCTCTGTGAGCAGAGGGGAAGACAGTATTTTTGGGTATGCACACAAATAAAGCTGGGCTGCACATGTGCAGCTCAGCAAGATTTGATGGCTGGGTAGCGATCAGGCAGGTAAGAACAATTATTGCAGAAGGGACATTGCTTGTCCCTTTCTGCAATGATAGCCTACATATTTATGCATTTTTAAGATTGTAAATTTAGTTATGCCTTAAAATGGCCATACTTGTGTACGTTATCAACCAGGCAAGGTATGTCTCTGTTTGGTTATAGGGCAGTTTGGTTAATTATTCAAGCAGCACCATTCTTTATACGCTTTTTGCAATATAAGTAGGTGTGATGTCCAATTTTACATAAATATTTGGCAATGTAGTGTTTAGCTAAAAGAATCCAGTTAAAAGCTGAACGTTCCCATTCCCAACAAAGCTTACAAGAGATAATATTACAAGGTTATCATTTAACTGCACATGACCTCTATTAACTGATTACCCTAGGATACTTAGGTTATAAACCACAATGCAGGTTGTTTTTTACAATTTGGAAACAAACAGATTTTTTTACTCTCCTAAATAGAATTGATGAAAATTAACCACTTACGGTTTCAGCTAATGAAAAAGAATTGTGGAATACAATATTCCTAATTAGCTATGCCCCATGATCAATAGACTTGACTGCTGTTTACAAAGGTACAAATAGATTTATTGGGTGATTAAAGAGAACACTCTATCCCAACATACTGCTTGTCAGCTGGGAAAATAAAAGTGAGGTTAGCTGAGGTTTTATCATTAGACAGCAGCTTTTCACCTTTGTTTAATGTGCCCTAAAGGAAGATCGGAGCCAACAATTCATGGAACAAGTGTTGTTCGACAGCTGAGAACACTTGCCAAGAAATTCAATATAATGTTGTAATTCTACGCTAAAAATGGAGTGGAAGAAAAACAACTCCGCCGTGTTAAATAAACTTAGATCTCAGCAAAACTCAAATATTTAGGGTGTGTAAAGAGCAAGACAGGCAGCCTTGACACTTGGAATGAGGCACTATAAAGATTTTTTTTTGTATCAAGCATTATATACAAAGGCCAAGATAAAAGCAGTTTTATAAATAGAAGAGAACATTTAGCTGTTAGTTTTGAAGATTTGTTTTGTAAGGATTGTTAAAGCTCATCTTCAGAGAGAAAACAAAATATCTCCTTTCCCACTCCACCCCAACTATTCCTAATTTGCTTCTTTTATTTAACCAAATACATTTAAATAAAGCCTAAAATGTACCTATAACAGTCATGTAACATGCTGGAAGTATTCTTTGTTCAGGTCTGTTATGTAGGAGGGTGCAGTGGTCATATCAGTTCCTGGTAATTTGGACGGTTCCTATTAGTTGTGCCCAGTGTCTATTACAAGGTCATCATAGAGTGGGCATGCAACCAACTGGCTAAAAACCAGTGTGGTGTATGATATAAGAAAAGGCATGTGTGGCAAAAACACAAAACAAAACTGTAAACAGCTTGCCTGAAAATAGCAAAAAAAGTCCATGTTAGTAAACAACAAACTGAGTCACAGAAGGGACACCCCACCACTACCAACCCTCTGCCAGCAGTTACAGACCAATAATATAAAATACAATTTTAAAGACTAAAGACTTGACTAGACTAGACTGCCTATTATTCTGGCCACAACCACTCAATACACAAAAAACACTCAAAGAGTATATAGGTTAAATTACAAATCTAATTTTGAATTATTGGGGGGATCCTAGAACATCCAAAAAGCAGAAACACAGCAAGAACATTAAAGCTGAACCTAGGGGAAAATAATACTTTGTTTGCAGTGGTTTCCACTCTCTATTTAAATATGTACCTGCTCGATTTGTTTGGGGATGATGAATGATTAGGCAAGAACAGTTTATTCCACTGTCTTATGCTCTATAAGGCGACTCTTCAATGTCTTCCCATGCAATGCATGAATGCTGGACCTGAATGGTATGAGATGATGACAGATCTGCCACTAGCAGGGCAGGAAAGTTTCTGAAGGAAGGGGCAAGCCATTTGAAGAGGAGGAAGCTTGCAGGAGGGACAAATAAGGTAAGCTTACATTTACTTGTGGTGAATCAATCACTGTCCTTTAAAACACATGTGCCTGGAGGATACCCCTATAGTAAACATTTGATCAATGTCAGATATACTGCTTTATAAATATGTCACTGTCTTTTATAGACATTGCTGTTAAAATGTCAGATATATTTGGAAACAGAGGCAGAATTGAATAAATTGCATGTCTAGACAAAAATTAGACTTCTGGGAAGACTGTTATAGATGATTATTTTCCAATATTATATCCACTTAAAAATGCAGCAAGTATAGACATGTACTTGGAAATATGGGAAGCACCTAACTTTCTATTGAATATAAAAAGACAGTGCCTTTGTTACATTGTAATCCAAAGCAATGAACAGAGGTGTTCTATAATGATAAGGCACAAGACCAGATTTTACTTTGTGGCATTCAACCACCACTTATTGGTTCTGTTCCTCCTCTAGCCTGTGTCTAGACTGCAAATGAGATAATCACCCATTCATGTTGTGCTTCTCCCATTCTTTTTCTGAGCTCAGTTGTATGTTTGCATAGAAAATTTTTGCATTGAATTATTCTTTTTCTTTTTTATCTGTCTGGAGTTTTAACTACTTAGCGGTAGGTTTGGTGTTCAGATTTCAGCTGAGCATTGGTGATTGGGTTTGAAGTGAACTAATGTTCAGTGATCAGATTTAGTGCTAGGATGGGCTTCTCTGATAAATGCCCTGGCCCTCTCAAACTGCCCTGGGCATCTGTTATCAGCTGCCGGGTGAATTTGCTTGGCTTTGTTGTTGTCAGGTATTTGGATTCGCTGAGCTGTACTCTATACCTGTCATTGACCGACTCTCGGTTTAGGGCCAGGGAGCATGGTTTGCCCATCTGATATCAAGGACATGCAAAAAGAATTCAAGTAGATTTAGATTGGTAGGAATTGGTTTGACTAGCAGAAACATTCTACTGCTGAGTAGGTTATTTAAACAGCAGTGAATTAATTCAATTATTATAATATACTACCAACAAAGTTATTCTACTAGTAGAATTTATTTTACTCAAGTATTTCTACTACTTAGTTCTCCAATCTTTGAATCTCTCCAATGTTGCCCTTGATGCCACATATAATGTCCCTCCCCATGGCTGTAAAGATCCTTCACCTTTTTCTTTTAATTTAATTTGAATCTGAGGGATTCAAATTCAGCAACATGAACACTGGGGTCAATTCATGGGGTCAGCCGAACAGACACAAATTCAACCAACATTACTCAACAGTTTAAATATAGGTTTCATTGCATAAAAAAGGATCCTAGAGAAATAGAAACACCAAAGAGTTGATTTTTTCAATGTTAGATTTTGATTATACAGACTGACAGAGTTAGATCAATTTATATTGGGGAAAAAAATTACAAGTGATATGATCCCCATGTATAAGAATATAAAACTTTTTTGTCAAAAAAAGACAAGAAGTCACCCTTTCCGGTTGGTGGAAGGATTTATGTTTGGCACAAAGGCAATTCAAACTCCAGCTGTGAAAAGGGCTGTTTTCCATTAGAGATGTGAAACTGCTGAATAGTCTTCTGCAAGAATGTGTTTTACAAAGTATTTGATACATATTTTAAAATTGATTTGATATCTCCCTCAATATCCCTAGTGTTTTCTAAAAATGATTTAGTCTTTGCAGCAACTGCCTATCCCTTGCAATAGGCTGTTGACCTTTCTATCTACCGATGATCCAAATTCTTTCTCATGAGAGAAAGGGAGAGGAAAAGGAGAGAGAACAAGATAGCGACAGGGTCACCATACACATATTACCACCTGCAAAGGATATGATTGGCTTGAGTCTTGCATGCCTTAATTACACTACGCACCGTTTAGCATATAGACTTTCTTTAATGATAAAATGAGTCTTAAGGTTGCATCCTAACCGTTTGGTATTGTTTTCAGAGACACATGAGAGTCTTTCTGTGGTCCTTGAAAGAACATTTCTATTTTCTAAAAAAAAGATGCAATTATTTATATGAATGTGGGCTGGAATGTAACCTGTCACAAGCCTTTTGCATAAGACCACAGGTGTACACAGCTCCTTATTATAAATCTCATCGTAAAAAAATGTTAACGTCCTGTAACTAGACACATGTGCCTTGAGCCTAATAGCTGTATGTCTACAATGTAAAATCATAGACACTGTCCTCCTGACAGTGTTAGTATTGTGTGAATAGGAGTGTTTGGTGATGCCAGTACTGTGCTTCTCTGTTCTCCTTGCTGGAATGAAAGATGTACCTGAGGACTGGCAATACAAACATCTCCCTGCTTCTACTTCATTCATTCTTGAAAACTATACCACCAGTCAACAGATCTTCAGCCATCACAGGGGCAGTTCTAAAATAAGTAAAGCAAGACTATGCCACTACCAAGATGGCACACACAGTGCAAAGCAAGATGTGGTGAGTCAGTAAAAGAAATAGATGGGCTGCAGGAAGAGTACCATTCATACTGGTGACTAGTTATATGTTCTTGGTCTGTGAACGGCATGGGTCCTCTTAATAAAGCCTGAGCCCTGCCAGTGATATATATTTTCATCAAGTGTAGTGCAGAGGACCTTGGTGAGGCATAGTTTTCTGAGATGGTTTGCAATGCACTTGGCAAATCAACCAAGCACTCATGCAAGAGTAGAACGGTCACTCATAGGTTCTCATGAATTTTACAAGCGATACAATTTGGGTTTACTCAGTACAACCCAATGCAAGAAAGTCTCAGGCCTCCTAAACAGCCATCTACACCTTCTTTGGGGAGCCCCAAGATGTTTTTACCAAAATAGCCTTTTCTTAGTCTAGATGTATTATTCCAATAAGGAAGTTGCCTTCCACAGGGAAAACAACCCATCCTCTCAGATGAAAAGTAATCACATTTACTTACTGGATCAATCAAATCATTTACTCCTAATGCTGACTATAAGTCCTGTAAGCATTTGTTGTAAAAAGGACAGCCAATCCATTTCCCATCCAGCTGATGAAAATGCCGGAGAATTTCGCATTCTGCACTATAATGTAGCTAATAATACTAAAAGTGCCTAATGCTGCTTATGTACTGTATAAAATGTACAGCCATTCTGAGCTCCTCATGTTTGCAGGATTTTGAACTATACTTTGCTACTAGAGGTATCACCCGTATGCTGAACTCTGAGCACAAATAACTTTTTACAGCCATAAAATAGTGTGGTATTTGAGTTTTAATAGTAGTGATGAAATGATCTGTATATTGCTTGTGCACAAAGTAGAACTGGGTGAGGGGGGGCTAATAGAGGCTGAAGAAAAAAAAATAGTTTTTGTTCCTGTGCGTATCTTTTGGAAAGAAAGACCTCTGTTCCCAGTTTGGACATTAGGAAGCTCCAAACTGTCCATTATTTGTAGGAATAGTCTCTCTTTATGAACCAAACCACTATGTCTGGTTGTCTTTCTTTGCTCTAATACACCAATTCTCAACAAGGGTTACATGTAACCCCAGAGTTCCCCCTGGGGTTCCATAGGCAGTGACTGACTGACTTCCCATCTGATGGTGACCGGAAATTTTAGGAGTCCAAATCCTATTATCAGAGTAGGCAGCATGATGGCAATGACATTTTTAGCTGTCTGTAAAGGTTACATTCTGACCACAGTTGTAAAGGAGCATTTGTAATACTGACCACCAATATAAGAGCAGGGTAAAAAGATTGAAAAAGTCTAACTTTAATGTATCTTTGATGCAGAGTTGGACTGTCGACGAGTAGGTAGCATGGTAGCATGGTGCAGATTATTTGGCAATGTATTTCAGGGCTCAATCCTTTCTCAAGCCAAATAACCAATGATGTGCAAGTAAATCTAAAAAAAAAAAATTCCTTGTGATTGGAAGGTTAAAGTCAGCAGGGCTTCATCTAATTTACTAAAGTAAGTAATATATCCCTTGCATGGGGGTAACTCACTATAAGAACAGCCTATATGGCTCATAGGTTCCCCTCTATTATTCTGAGATTACAGTTGCTTTCATACTTTTGCTTTTTCTACAATGGAAACCTGTATTGCACCCTTGCCAGTGCTTAGTGAAGTACTATGATAGAGTTCCTAAAGGTAGAACACTTTTCTCCAATAAATATATCAAAATATGTTGATAGCTACAATAATGTGAGAAGTGAAGTGTGATTTCTTTTTATCACTGGGCCAAAAAATAAGACTAGCAAGGTGGGAAAATCAGAACTTTGCAACAAAGGTGTGACCTTCCTCTGATGACTTTATTGAGCTCTACAGGAAAAGTGATAATGAACAGAATAACAAAAATTAGTGAATCACTCGGAGATACATTTCTAAAAAAATGCATTTTTGGGTCACATTATTTCTAAATGCTGGAAAGTTTGTGCACAAACTATCATTGACAATCTCACCACCCTACTGCACCCATCATACAGTCAACCCACGGCACTCTGTGACCTTCATCCTTTTATCAAAATTGAATTATTGTGGTTTTAGGCTTGTTAAGTTTTTTTTAGTTTTTGGTAGCTTTGTAGAAAAATGAACAGTGTGTAATTAAAGATCATATGTTATATGAGATTCTATGATTATGACTACATATTACAATAGACAAATACATACTTTTTTCAGTACTTGTAAATATATGTTTAACTGTTTATATGAGGTTCCAGTTTAAATTGACTTGTGGTGTCTTTATCATATGGTATGTATTTTTCTAATTTTTATAATAGTGTAGAAAGGGATAACATATTATGACAATGGATTTATTCTCACACAGTCAGCATTGATTTTACTTCCAAAAATGTATCTCTCTATATTTATGTCTGCAGTATTTGTAAACTATCAGGACATAAATAACACATAATGTAGATTGTATTATTCAACTGTTTTAATTTTGTATGAGCATATTGCAATCCTCTAAACCAGGGGTCAGCAAACTTTTTCAGCCACTAGGCCATTTATGGGGTTGGCAAGAGCACATTAGGCCAGACTCTACCTGAGTCCCGCACTAATGGCTCCGCCCCACACTAGGAACGTCCCCTGAAGGGAAATCCCTCTACTCCATATGCATTGCGGAGGAGAGGGAATGTTCGCTATTTACCAGGGCCGCGGAAGTGTTAACGCCAGCCGCGGTAAATAGGGAAGGAAGCCACAGCAAGACGAGGAGGCTCAAGAGTCGCATGCGGCTCCAGAGCTCCAATGGCTCCGGCTCCGGTAGTTTGTTACGGCCTAATCCCGGAGCTGCGCATTGCTGGCCGGCATTAGGCTGGATCAGCCAGGGGGCGATAGGCCGGAACAAACTACAGGCTAGTCCGTATCTGACCTAAAGGCCCGAGTTTGCGGACCTCTGCTCTAAACTAAGGTTTCTCTGCCTTTTGATCATGGGGAACCCTGTAAAATAACTTTTAGGTCTCCAGGGAACCCCTTCTAAAATTATTTTATCCACAACTCACAGCACATAAATGTGGTGATCAGTGGGAAGAATGTCTTTTACATTGCTAGCCAAAGTCACCCTTACAGATCATTAGGATCATTTATGCTGAACTGAGAGGCAAAAGTTGCACCCTCTTACTCAAGTAACTCCTAGCAATCTCTGGCAGAACCCTAGTTGAGAAATACTGATCTAAGCAGTAAAGGTTTGACTGAGAGAATAAAAAGCAGCACGAGTTTATTTTAGTGTCTATGTGTTACCAAGAAACATACTAACAGAGCAGTGTGATAGGGGGATGAGCTCATCAGTTAGCTGCTGCTTCTTTTTTTGTTGTCCAGTCACTGTCTAAGGGCATGACCTGCTAATGTTACTAAACCTCTGCACAATTGGGCCATTATGTGTTGCAGAACTGTGTAACCCTCAAGACTAGATGGACAGAAATACAAACCCTTTTCATAACATGTATTATATCTGGTTTATCTAGTTAAGTCCATACATATATATATCATCTAAAAGGCTCTGTTACATTTCACAAGGACAATAGGTAATTTTAAAAGAATGAATAGGACGTCCAAGTGGAATTCATAACACTTGGATGAAGTTGCACAAAATAATTTGAAAAGTTCAAAGCCAAACTTCCTAATCACAGATTTAATGTTGTAGAAGGAATTAATTATGCTTAGGCCTTGTATCTGATTTCCCACAATCCAACAAAAGTACTTCTGATCAGTTGCATAATGCTACTGATGTTCTTCAAAGGATTCTCGGATTTGGCCTCCTTCAAGGCAAATCCCTTATTGTTTAATTACATTTATTGTAAGCCTTAAAACTTTAAACAATCCGTCTGCAACTTCAGATGTTTTTAAATTAGAACACCGTAGTGACTTTAATATGCAACCACAGGGAAGATGACATAAGGTACACAACTGGTAAAATCTGAACACACAAACAAGGGCAAAAGCAACAGAAATCAAAGAGCCATCATTTCCATGGCACCGGTGAAGTAAATGGGAATTTAAGTGCCCCTTTTCATATTGTAGAAATAAAGCCCGCTGTAACAGGAGCTTTCAACTTGCAATACATATGGAGCTTTTAACTTTAACTCCTGACCACATAAAAGAGCCATACATAATGGGGATGACTTATTAAAGCTCTCTATGGCTGGAGGGAATACACTTTCATCAGCGAAGCTGAGTGATCTAGCAAGCCTGGAATGGACTTCTTTAAATTATTTACTATTTGGTAGCAAATGTTTTCAATCCTGGACCAGCCCATTCCAGATTTTTTGGCTTCATTGGTAAAAGTGTATCCTGTCCAGTCTTTTGTGGGACTACAAGTGTCAGGAAGGGTTAAAGAATGATACAATACACTAAGGCACTGCTTAAAGGGTAGGACTTATCTTTATTGGATGGGTACAATGGTCCAAGACGGCAAAAGTTCTGGCAGGTCAAACCAATCAAAAAAAAACAATGAAGAATTTGTGTTTTGCTCTGCGGAGAAAATCTTTGCACATATTGCCTTGATCAAGCGACTTCCGAAAGGTTTGTAAGCCTACTTTTATAGGCTGCCTAAATAAAAGCAATCCAATTCCACGGTGGGGGATTAGGAGAAGTAGATTTGCACTGTGCTATAATAAATAAAATGTTGTCTGACTCTAAGTGCTGATCTTAATAAAACATATTCCCAGCTCTCTGCTCAGCTTGCTGCTGTTATAGAACATCTACCAGGGAAGCCTTTTTGGGATACAGAATAAGGAATAACACTTTATCTACTTTTTCTAATAATCTATGTATATCGTGGGTAGTTTTTAAAGTGTGTGCAGAGGAGAGTTTGGTTCAAAGGGCTTCATGGAAGATTTAGTAGATGGATATAAGGTGTAGGTAATAGGTAGATATATTTCTAAAGTTTTATTCGTTTTGAAATATATAATAAACGAGTGAAAGTAATCAGATGATTTTGTCATTTTCAGAGTTCATTTTACACCAGCAGGAAGATCATTATTTGAAAAAAAGCAAATTATTTTGAGTTTCTGAACCAATTTTTATTTTCCTGCGTTCAAGGAGATCTCATTATTACATACTCACAGTTCAGATGAAAATCCCTATTTTTGTAAAAAGCTTTGTAATTGTAAATTGAACCTGTTTGATTATGGGTTTTAATTTAGAAACAGATCAATAATCATTATCATATATAATACTATGATTACTTCTACTCCTATACCTAACATGTTAAAGCTGTTCTATATAATATAAAATCAATAAAAATAATAAAAATCAAAACCTTGTTAAAGTGATTCTCAAAGGACCCCCAGCTACAAAGTCTATACTATTTCAAATATTACAGCAGGTAAAGCCAGGTGTATCAAACAGATACACACATATTACATTCACATGTTCACATACATAGGCATAAATACATACATATATATCTACTTACACATCTCATGTGCCCATATAGCCTGCTCTCCCCCAACTTCCAGCCCCCTCACTTCTTAACAGGAAACAGGGTCATTCTTAGTCAGTATCCAGAAAACAGCAGATGCATATGTAAAAGGTGTAATCTATAGTAATAGTTAGGACCCTAGGTATTTGCTTAGGTGACTAATGCCTTGACTGACTCAAAAAAAGGGTCAGCCTATAATTGCAACCACTGACACCAATGCAGGCAAAGTCTATATCTGCCACCCCTGAGCTGCACTCCATTTGCCAGAAACCTCTGCCTGGCTGTGCCGGTCGTGTCTAACATACTTAAGCCTCAACAATTACCAATGTGAATTATCCTCACATGAGTACATATTTTGCTTAGCCAATTAGGTGCAAAGAAATTTACTAAGCTAAAATGCTAAAAAATATTTTCCTTGCTGAAGGATAATTCAATTTGTTAAGTGAACAGCTCTTTAGTAAATAAAACCCAATGCCTTGCCAGCTTAGTTGCCTATGTCTAATATTTTTGAACTGAAACTTGTAAAAGAAATGTCGGGTTTAGATACAGCCCTCCATTTTTTGATGTGTATAGAATTAACAGATGGAGTGTCTTTTTCAGGAGCACAGTATAAGTGGCTTGACTTTTGTTGTTATGTATTGTTTATTTATAGTTTTGTTCTATGTTCAATGGACAATCATATGCCCTTTTATTAAATTAATACTTTTTTGCTCTAATCTTTTGGTAAGGACCTGTCATTACATCTTGATAATATGTTCTCTGGATTGCTTGTCTTCTAAGTGACTTTCACAGCATTCAGAATGCACCGTCCTATCAATATATACTGAAGAAATAATTTATAGCTCAGAAAGCAAAGGTAACAATTTCTGTTAAACCTTATAACTACAGCGATTGCTCTAAATGAACCTTCAATGAAAACAAATAACAGGTTTCTATTTAAAATAAAAGATCTGTGGCATTTTACTCCCCTTGATAAATGGAACAAAGTTGATTAACACTTGCAAACAAAAATGAATCAAGTTACGGAGAATGTTCACTAATAGCAGCCAGTTGGTATCTGAGGAGGTCTTGGTAGCAAGAGCAGCACTACTCAGCTGCTGACAGCTCTGTTCCCGATTACTCTTGCAGCCCTGTAGTATGTGTTCTTGGATAGAGATTCTCTATGAATGAATGAATGCAGCTGTAGGAATCCTCCTGTCAGTGTGCGATCCCCGGGCACTAAAGGTTTGCCCTCATTTAACCTCTAGTGCCCGGGGATCGCACACTGACAGGAGGAGTACCGCAGCTGCATTCATGAATGCAGCTGTGGGAATCATCCTGTAATAATTTCCTCGATCTTCCGATGGGTCAGTGAAATTGGTTCACCGAAATTTCGCTGACCCATCGGAAGTTCGAGGAAATTTTCGCAAGAATGTCAGAGGCATTCTCGCTCATCCCTAGTCCTAAGACACAAGACCGTTTCACGAGGTCAGTGGGCTCAGTTTTTTACTGCTACAGTGAAGCATTTGCCTTGAGTCATTGACCTGCCTCAAGATTAGTAGCCGTGAATATTATTTTTCCTTCTCTTCTTTTTTCTATTTTTTGCAAGCTTCCAGGGTTTGACTGACAACACTGTGCAAGGTAGCTGGATCTTATTGGATCTATTGGGTCACATCGGCCAACATTTAAGTAAGTTTGGCTATCTATATTGTATTGTTTGTTTATTATTCGACTATCTATAGGGTGAGTTTGGAGTTCTTCTTGAAGCCTGTGTCTTGTCAGTTGCACCCATTTAGGGCTTGTTCAGGCCTCCAGCGGGAACATTGGTTCTTGCGCATCTTTTGTGGGCTGGTTCCTTGCCAGTTGCTTTGCTGTCCATACTGCTGTGTGGTTCTTAAAATCTAACATTTGAAAATGTCAACTTTCTATAGTAGGCTGAAGATAAGATGTGTGGTTCAGGGGTCAGAGGAAGCAGTAACCTCACTGCAACCAGCCACCAGTCTGAACCAGCCCTATAACACAACAAACATGTGAATAAACATAATGTGTATGAAACACAAAGATTGTAAAAAAATAAATACCTTGTTAGTAATACAGCTACATCATGATGTGCTGGATGTGAGTCGCTCTTTGGATTTATACTTTTTTGCCATTTGCAGAAACTTGATAAGGTTTGATCTGCATGGTGAACGATTTTCAAGCCTTCCTAGGAGAAAAATGATGACATGTACTGTATATGCAGATAAGGTAGACATAGGGCACACACACACACATATATATATAAATGCAAACAAATATGTTGTGATCAAGTATCTAACCAATATATCAAATGTGCCACATCCCAGCTAACTTTATAGCTATATAAACAGAGCAAAAAACGGACAAAAAATTGGGATTTTAACAGCACAATAGATAAAATATATAAACTTTATTGATACACACAATAGTGCAAGCTAAAAATTGCAACATAATACAGCAAATAAAAACACTCCACCCAGAATGGTGTGGTAGAAAGCAATATGCCTAATAAACCGTCTCACAATTTTAGATTCTTTTGATTCGACGCGTTTCGCGGATATTTAGGGGTGTTTGTATGCAAGGACATACTGTTTGTTTTGAATTTAAGGTAATATGCGAACTGCGTTTATTGTGAAAATTAAACACCAATATGAAATGTACATACGATTGTTAATGTGAATTGAACAATATGCTTTTCTGTCTGAATATGGTCAGTTTTGATATTGTAGATCTTTAAACTTTTTCCTGATGTAGCGGATGTAAATATCCGCAAAACGCGTCAAATCAAAAGAATCTAAAATTGTGAGACTGTTCATTGTGCATATTGTTTCATACCACACCATTCTGGGTGGAATTTTAATTTGCTGTATTATGTTGTAATTTTTAGCTTGCACTGTTGTGTGTGTCAATAAAGTTTATATATTTTATCTATTGTGCTGGTAAAGTAATGTATTTATATTTATATATATATATATATATATATATACACACACAAAAGTTGAATAGTAATTTCTACAAAATAATGTATATTGGGGAGATTCCATATACCTGGGGCTTCAACCTGTTAGTAAGTATATGTAAAACATGTTCTTTATGCACCCAGAAGACCTTCCGCAAAACAGGTTTACACTTAGGTAAGTCTTTTGAATTCACTGCAGTTGGGAAGTCCCCCACCTAATGGTATCCTACAAACATATGCCCCACCACTTTAATATGTATGAACAACTACCAAATTGTTCAAATGTGGACATATTACCTCCTCTTCTTCCAATAAGATGACACGGACCACTTTAATATGAATTGCATTACCAATGCTTGGATCATGGAACAGTCCTGCAACCTATGAGAAATAATACAACATTCATTTACATAGTTGTTCTTATAAGGTAAAGCTAAATTCCAAACACAACAATCCTAAAGCACAACACTCGTGTGTTGCAAAGTATGGCAATTGTGTTACTTTTCGTTGCTGTCCATGATTCCATTGTGGAGACCTCATCATACTTTCTTTCTCTTTAACAAGTAATAAGGTGAGCTTGTCACCATGAGGACACCGACAATATTATTACCTGACAGAGGTTCCAATCCTGTCCCCCTTTAATAAGAAAAGTGTTTTATTGCTGTGCCCCCACTGAAGAGATTCCCCATTACAAAATACCCCAATATTATACTAGAGGAAATCTTTTAAATGTCTTGAAAGTAAATTAAATTAAAATTTGACTGTGATTCTATTCTTATCTGTTAGAAACAGCATTATTTTTTTTATCGTCATAGCTCCCAGCTGTCTTTTGTATGGTCAGCCTTCTCCCCTAAATGTCCTTATTGTTGGTCAGATGTATTGACCTATGTAAAGAATTAATCCTGTATCTTATCTATTACACTTAGAAGGTATGGCAATTGGCAGTTAATTTTTTGTAAAGGGTCTTCTCTTAGCAAATGAAATACACTTTTGCCAGGAATATTTCACTTGTGCTTTCATTTTGTAAATTAGATGACGCTCTTTTGACATTCCCTTGACAGTGATTGGGTATTCTGTGCAAAGTAAATTTTATGCTAAGTGAATTATTTATTGCAAGATGATATTTCTCTTGGTAAGTGAGTCTAAGATCCTTTAGTAAACCAACCCCATTGAGTTAATGCACTTACATAACCATATGTCAGACACACTTAGTTTTTCTATTTTGCTCCTTCCGTGTCCTGAAACTAAACTATATTTACAATCATATTTCATGATTTTTGGTGTTTATAAGGTTGGACGCCCCACAGACACCAAACAGCACCCACTCACCCAGCCCTGATGTCAACCAAGGTTCGGGCAGTGACCAGGGTGACTTTGAGTGTTCTGGAGTGACAATGTTGGATTGGCATTGGATGGTGACAGATTCTTTATTTAACCTAGGAAGAGTTTACTTTATTGATAAGAACATTCTTGGTTATCCTAGCTTTTACAATATTAGTAAAATTTAATTTCATGCATAAACTTACCATATTCATCACAGTAAAGATATAGGATTCCACATTCTCACTGCCATGATATTCAATCATTTTGGTGTCGGCCACAACCAGAGTTTCTACCCATCTCTCTTTGCTGATGGATCTTGGGGAAATCCTTCGGCCCTTCAGGTATTTTCTCTCCCACCTCTCCCGCTGACCCTCTTGTTGCAGGACATACTCGTAGCTATCTGAAATAAATTAGTATTCAGATTGCAGTAGTTTAATATCAAATTATAAAGTAAAAAGTTAATACAGAAATCATTCAAATAACATAGCTGGAATGCCTTTGGGCTGTAGGTTTTCATGTATTTATTTGTTTTTAAATCTGCATGGGATCCCTCCTAATATCAAAACCAAACCTTCCAGATATGGAACTTGGCTGGCCAGATATAGTAAAAGGAGGGCAGTCAGTGTGTGCCTCCTTTAGAAAATACCAGGGCCCCTGGAACCTGGCTGGCCAGAAAGAGAGGTTGGAAATGAGCCTGCAGTTATGCTTTGTTTGTGATTTTGGATCATTTTGTTCTTTATTTCTAGGTATTGTAAACCTTTCTGAGAATTAGTGGGGGTAAATGTATTTATATACTGCACTGTAGGGTAAGAGGGTGCCTATATGGATTTCCATATGATTTTCCAATTTTCTGTTCATAATAAACCACAGATCTCCCAGGTGAGAGTTACAGTTCCACACAAATGTATTGATGTCACTGGACTCTGCTGAACATAATACTCAATGGTAACCAACACTTTTATTTGTTTCAGAATATTCAGCACTTCATGTATTGTGCGAGTTTATTTTATATATTATTTTTATTAAATGTGACAAGTTTACACAATGTTAAGTTTTAGATATCTTGAATGATACGCTTTCCTATAGAAGGATTTGAACTAAAGTTCCAGCCAAATATTGGAACATTGTTTTTCTGACCTTGCTGTAAAGGCAGAGGGGGTCTGGTTCAAAGGGTGAGCCTATATTTTATGTTTTTTTTAACCTCAAGCATACAATGGAGTTTTCTTTATTTATTTCACATGAAGATCACTGGGTGCTACATTTCCACAGGGATTTCCCAACACATTGGATTGTTAAAAAGAAAAATACAATGCATGGACTTTCTTTTAATTTTGTCATACACATATTTTAATTATATATTTGTTTGTGTTAGCACATATATGTCCTTGTTTGCTGTTCAATACATTGGTTTTATGTATAACCCAGAATGACAAACCACATCCTATATTCTGCAGATAATCAATACCCCTTCACATAATGAACCAGCCCAGTAAATACCTTAACTAGGATTTTATTTTATATTCAATAAAACCTAATACACATAAATTTTGTGATGCCACAGAAAGCTGTTAATTGATTTTTCAACTTGAGGAATAATACAACCACACTGATTTATGTCTCCAGCATGATTTTATTATTCCTCAGATTAATCGAGGAGGAGTGAAAATTTCCATCAGCAGGTAAACGCTCTAGTAATATTCCCCAGTGACATCAAATGGACATTTTACAATGACAAACAGCTGATGAGCGATTTGCTTGATGGGAGAAACAGGTTGACGTTCTAAATATGAAATTCCACGGTCCATGAATATGACCTTATCACGGTTCAAAAAATCAATATTAAATCCATGGCAGCTAAATGGATATTTTCTTGCATATTTTTAGTGTTTTTAGGCAATGATTTCCATGCAAATATAAAAAACACGATTCCTGCAAAAAAAAAAATTAGCATGAGTTCCTGAACCTATGTTTGTACTAGCCTCCTGTATTTTCATACATAGCAGCACACCAATAGAAGGAAAGGCAACAGACTAGTAGTAGCGCGTATACCTCCTTTAGTCTACTGTAAAGGGACTACAAGAGCCTGATGCTTGGGCAAATTCAGATACACTTCTTGTATTTTTATTAATTATTTTGATTATTATTATTATTAATAATAATAATAATAATAATAATATTAATAATAATTTTGTAATAATGAATAAAGAGCTTTGTTAATTTGTGTTTGTCCTATTTGACTGGAATTTTAACACACTCATTCATATCCCCCAGGACCACATTGATTTACATATCAGTAACATTGACCAGTAACGCCTGAATATATTCTGGTGTTATTTTAATCATTGTGCCCCTCTATTGAAATGATCCCTCATTCCAATGACTACTGGAATGTAGAACACATAGATTACTGCTTTATGAATGGTTACATGTAATACTGAACCCAATCCCATCCCATAAAGCAGATAGGTTGGACAGAATTCAATAATCAGTGAATTCCATTGAAAACTATGAGCAGCAGAAGTTCCTATTATGTCACCTGCTGTGTGTCAGAACTCCTATATAGCTTATAAATGAAACATCCTACTAGTTCCGGAAAACACTAGTTTGGAAATATATGCAATATATTATATTTTCCTAGGCATTGTGATGGTTTAAAGTTAAAATTCTTACACAAGATTTTATATAATAAAATACTACATGGCAAGTTCAGAGAGAACTAAAAATCTAATACAGATTTATACAAACAAGTATAGTAGTGAGGATTACTAATAGGCCAAACTGAGGTGCATTGCGGTAACACGTTACTACAATGAACGTTAATGTACATTATATACATTATCCTGTTCTTTTACCTTTCATTTTTAATAGCACTACAACTCAACAGTACATTGGCAATTATGTTGAATGTTCATTTTTGGTCCATTCCTGAACCTTTTTTATTGCTAATTATATTAGGCGGTCTTAATTCATTGCAAATTACTGCATGACACGCATGCTTCAAAATAGCACTATATTGTTCTATAGGTTGTTTATTTCAAAGAGAACAGAAAATGTCCATTCTGCACTAAAATAAACTTACCTGAATTTTTGCATTGTTTTGCATAATGCACACTGGGCTCCGCATGCACAGCTCATTGTATGGTCGCACCATACCTGGCTGCAGGGAATTCATTTACTTATGTCTGTTTGACCTGGCCAATAGGGATGGCAATACTGACCCCAGAAGAGGACCAGGTGAAGATGTCACACTTTTTGATTCCTACAGTTCTGCTTTAACGCAACACACAGTGTTAGGAGAGTGCGGATAGACTCTAAGGATGAACTTTTTAGAACCAGGTAGCTTATTAGGGGTACTTGTCAAATTGGTTCTCTTTGCATAGCCAACTGTTGCTGCCTGGCTCTTGTCAGCTGCATTGGTTTTAGGATAGGCATTATTTTTATTATATTGTTATTATTATTATTATTATTATTAATAAACTGGATTTATAAAGCGCCAACATATTATGCAGCGCTGTACATTAAAGAGGTGTTGCAAATGACACACGAATAGAGACAGTGACACAGGAGTAGAGGACCCTGCCCCAAAGAGCTTACAATCTGCCTATTAATAATACTTGTTAGAGGCCTGCTTCGCTGCACTGCTTAACTCAAAGACAGCACTGGATGGGATATTCTAATTTATATTTAAAGGCTGTCCCAATAGAGTCTATTATCTCAAAGGAAGAAGAAGTCAATACATAGCTGTCTGTTGCCACATGGACCAATGAGTGTCCCATTATGCACATTCAGTATAATAAAATGAAGCAGTAAATTGTTTGGCCAACTGAGAAAACTTTCCAGCTGTGCTACAATGAGAAAGTTCACTAAATTAAATTTAAAGGTCTGCAAAGTGTTATAGAAGCTCATTTCAACTATCCTGGCAGCAAGTTTCATTTTAGTATCTCGGGAGTAAAATGTAGTGTTGCCACAAGTGAAATTGGTAACTTGTGCAATTGAAGGAAATTTTGCAGAAATCAGTCCATATGCTTCACACTACAATTTCTAAGGTTTCTAAAAAGACTGAAAAAGAAAATGGTATATAAGTAAAAGTGATCTCTACATTGGTTCAGTCTACTTTACAGCTCTGAGATTGTCATATGTAACAGTTCTATATATTAACTTTTTCACACATCAGGCCTTCTGTGCTCATGTAAGATTTGTGCTTTGCAAATGTAACATTAACATTTTTTTTCAGGTATATTCAGTTTCCTAATTCCCATCAGCAAGCAATGTTCTAAACACACACAGAATAAATACAATTTAACAGCATGTTAACATGGATACACTTTAAAAGTCAGTTTATCTGGAAATTACAATCAAACAATAAATGTTAGTGGAAATCAGTAAAAGTAATTAAAATACACGCTGGAGATCATGTAGGCCAACTACTCATTTTAAACAGACACAATTATAATTATGTGTGGTTTGCTTTTCCCAATTTAGCTATGAAAACACATTTTTCCATGGTTTAATTTAAAAAAAACTTCAAAGGAGAGCAAAGCAGTAATCGGATCATGTACATAAGGTTAGAAGAATAATATGCTATGGGCAATGGTTTTTACATTTCCAGAGAAATTCGTACTTTGAGCAAAATGCTAATGATGGTGGAATCAAACTAAAGCAATCAAAAGGTAAATTAGGAAAGTGCGAAACTAAATGGCTTGTAGTTTATGGAAACTTTGGGGAAATCAGTTTTACAGCTGTACATGCAGAGTTTAAAATTGCTTGTTTGATTAAAGTCTTTGTACATGAGTACAAACTGTTTAAAATGGTCGAAGTATGGCTAAAATATTCCAGTGCTCATGTTGCATTAAAGGTAGAACTTGTGAAAAAGTACACAACCTTTTTTTAACACAGCACACTACTATACATTTCCATACATTGTGGAGGCCTACCACTGGTTATCAAAGTGTATCTGTAATCTGCAGTAAATTAGAAGGTCTGCTTTTACATCTTAGTCCCTTTTCCGGTTATACAATCCTTGAAGATAGTGTGCCCAAAATATACCTGTAAAGAAAAAGGAAGATTATATGCCTACATACTGCTGTCTTCTGCGATATCACATTCCTTCTAGGGATTTATATAAATTTTACAGTCCATATCACCCACTGTCCCTTAAAGGGGCTCACAATTTATGTCTCCACCATACTCATTTGTCATAAGTCCCAGACCAACCTAACTGCATGTTTTTGTGAAGTGGGAGGAAACCAGAAGGTCAAGAGAAAACCCACACGAACACAGGGAGAACAAACTCCATGCAGATAGTGTTCTGGCCAGGATTCAAACCTGGGACCTAGCACTGCAAGGGCCAGAGTGCTAACTAGTGTTGGTCGAACAGCTGAGTGTTCGATTTGGCAGCTTTTCGATTGAATAGCCCGATATTTTTCAGGTGATCAAACGCCGAATTCGAACACCATTAAAGTCTATTGGATAGAGAATCTCTCTGACCACAAAGTTCCCACGGTCCTCGGGCTGTAAGTATCAGCCTGGTGACCATGAGAACTGAACTGCAGATGAACTCTCAATGGAGAAACTCAATCATCTGCTAGTTCCACTGCGAACCCGGGGCACTAATCCACTGCAAACCCGGGGCACTAGAGGTTAATTAACCTCTAGTGCCCCGGGATTGCAGTAGATTCTCAGGGCTGCAATAATTCTTGCAACCCTGGCAATTCTCCTGTTTGGGATCCACGGGCACTAGAGGTTAATAAGTACATACATAAGTATACACGGTCACTGGGCTGATAAATACAGCCCGGTGACTGTGGGAACTGAACTCAGATGAACTCTCAATGAAAAAACTCCATTGAAAGTTCATCTGGAGTCCGCCTTTTTTTTTAAACATATTTTAAACATGAATTCACAAAGTTGAATTCCGTGTTTTTCGGGTCGGGTCTGCCCAATTCAAACCGCCATTTTCGGGTCGAATAAAGGGACAACCCGAATGCGAACACCAACACTAGTGCTAACCACCCTGCTGCCTGTACCAAGTTGCCTAAATCTTAAAGTATCTCTTTACATGTACATTTTGCACAAAATATCTACAAGTGATTTAAACAGGGGGAAGGTGACCAAACAGTATAAAAAGGCAGATCTTGCATTAAAATTAGGGTGAGCTATTTCCTATTTTGGTAGGTTGCAAGAACAAAGTAAAAAACGTTAAATGCAATGAAATTACAGTGTAATCCAACAACCTTCCAAATGACGAGGATACAATTTCCCTGGTTCAGTTGTGAATAGATTGAGCTGGTATGGAGTAGCTCGGGGGCAATTTAAATGATTTTGCTGGACCTGTCACACACCATCAATCAAAAAACAATTTATGGATTCATTTAAGTATCAAAATGCTACTAAATGGCTACAAGGCAATTTCTATACCTAATATTCTATACAATTTGCTCGGATCTTTGAAGGCACAAATTCTGTGTGGTGTATGTATGTACTGATTTTCCTATCAGTTGCAATAGATATATTGCTTTTTAGGAAGATTTAAGTGTATTTTTCAAGGGTTTAATACGGAATTTCTTAACCATGGATATCCATAACATTTGGGATAATGGCAATGAAATGATGAGGATATGAGACTAAATCTGTGAATATGTAAAAAACAAAACAAAAAAACATGATTCTTTCAATACTAAACCTGAAATAAAAGTGGAGGAGCCCTTGAAAGGAAGCATTATACAGAACATAACTGCTAGCAACACCTAATTCTTCTTCAACCTATTGCTGCTGGGAATAAATGAGAAGAGTTACAGTACTAATATATACTTATGTACAGACACACTGGGTAAACTAACATGCTGTTAAAAAAGAATATATGCATCTGTAAGTTATGGTGTTCATGATGAGAATTAAATTCAGACCACTGAGCAGCAAGGCAAGCAATAGATGTGCAATGAAGGAACTTGGTATATATACCTTTCCCCTGGGATTATTATTATTATTATTAATAATATTATTATTAATAATAAAAAACAGGATTTATATAGCGCCAAATATTATGCAACGCTGTATATTAAATAGGGATAGTAATTCATATTTCATACTTGCTCTTTGTCTTGTTTTAGACCATGAAAGTGAAATTCACAGTACAAGGGGTCCATAAGGTGTGCAGTATGCAAATACCATACCTATAAAACAAGATATGAAGATGGGAGGCAATGACAGTCTGAAGGTTGGGCCAGGCAACAAGCAAGAATAATCAGGAGCATGCAGGAGCCAGTAACGGCAGAGACAGCAATGTAGAAAATGCAGGGTCATAGGTGAAAAAGATTGCATGTGCGCTGGGTTGCTGGTTCACAGGTGCACAAGGGATGAAAGGTGTACTGGGTCATTGGAGCATGTTGGAGTCGCTGGAGCTTATGGGATTTCTTAGTCACTACTTGGAGGAGACTTAGAGGAGCACACAGCACAAAGGCCATACATGGGTCTCAGCAGCATAAGGAACAATAAAAACTGTAGCAGGGTGCTTAGCACTAGTGTAGTGACATGTTGCTACATCTTTACTTTAGTTAGTGAGTGGTGAGCAAAACCCAAAAGTGCCAACGTCTGCATACTTAAGGAGCGTTTTTTATGCCAATTTTTTTTTTTTTTTTGTAGGAGATATTTAGAGCTCCTGACAAGTTTTCAATACTGTATGTGATTAAAATATTCTTTATTTCCTACAAGCCATTGTCAATAAAACAAATATGAGAGAAAAAGCAAAATAATTTAGTTGTCCCAGAACAAGAAGTGAGGGTTCCAATAATGACTAATAGAGAAATCTCTCTTGCTTTGTAGAAGAACATATACTGTAACTGTTAAGGAAAAAAAAATGGCGGGACCAATACTTACATTCCACGTCATTACATCAATCTTCATTGTGGAGTCCTGTTGAACGCTTAATGCCTTGATATGGGACCTTGATAGTCCCTCAACAAAGGTAAGCACCGTTGTTTACTATAAGTGAAAAAGTATCACCTAAGCAGTTAGGGAAAGATTCATCCGGTGAATACAAAAATGGCTGAATTTTTATTTACGGTATCTATGCACATAACTGTGTCAAAAATGTATGGTTTGGAGCCTCTTATACTGAAATATCTTGATCCAAAAGCCAATTGTTTTGTATGACACTTGTATTTGAAATGTTTGAATCAACTTTGTTTTAAAAGAAACAAAAATTTATTGAAAGAAAAAAGTTTAGTCCTTAGCTTAGTCCTTAGCCCCATTCATTTTCTTGGGTAAGCATTATTAATGGTGGCCCAGCAAAGTACAGAGTTGTACAGAAAGTACATTTCCCCTTTAACTGCAGGCACAAAATAAAGTCAATTACCCATCAAAAGCCATTGGTGTACATGTTATTTGTATCAGTATTTTAATATATTCTTCACTACCTTGTTTTGTTTTTGAAAGGCAAATCTTATTCAATTTGAAAAAATGTAGCAAATGAATTAAAGATATGTCAGACATAGTCTCAAAATACTGACCATCTTTTTACTACCTTTATATATGCACAAAAAACCTATTACATTAAAAAAACAGGAGATAATTAGCACAGCCTGCCAATGGAACACAAGAACATGCAAATTAACCAGATTACCGACTGCCTAATGTTTATACAATGGTTGTCCCCGGGGAATTTATTTTCACGTTGAACAGTTGCCGTGGACACAATGAACTAATAAGAAGAAAAAAATGTCATCAGTGGCTCGTATTTAATTCATGGTGTGAATTGTACGTTCTCATATGAAGCATAATGTATTACTATTAAAATTTAATGGAAGCAAGGAAAAAAAAACTACGGAAGTGGAGTACAGGCAGAATTACAAGGAGAGAGTATTAATATATTACGGAAATGATTCGGCAAAAGGTGACTGAAGATAAAATTACGTATATTAAAAACTTCTATATTCTATAGAGCAATACCAGAATACAATGTGATTGGCTGAGTGTTCAGCTATGAATGAGAGCGGCAGGCTTCTAGAACCAATGATACTACAGCAGGAACTGCAGTGTGTGTGAGAAAATATTATTTGCACCTATCACCAAGAAAACTTTTTGTAGAAACACATTTTGAAAAATCCTGTTTTACTTTACATGGAAGGTGATTAGTGCAATGTGAAAATTTATGGTGGCTATTCATGGCCATACCAAGAAATGGAATGACTGGGAGCCAAACTTTTGCACATACAGTGTTTACCCCCATACTCCTGACTGGTCAGTGATCTAAAACTTTAAAAATAGTGCCCCAGTCCGGGAAATAAGCACTTTACAATATCAAATATTCCTCCCGCTACAGTGACAAAATCATGCTTAAATTTTGGAAAGTGAGTTGGGCCCAGACCTTTTCAGCACCAGCACCTATGGTATATTATACTTAAAGTCCAAGTTTTAGACAATCCTGCAGGATATTTATTTCAGAGACACAGAATCTGAACCGCTCCGACTTATAAGGGTCAGGACTCTGGGAAGACCTTTTGAGAAGGCTCTGTGTGAGTTTCCTGGTATTCCATTCCCCCTTGGGATTTAACACTGACCTGAACTTCAGGCAAGCTTCAACTAAACACACAGATCGAACATATTGATGGGAGTGGATTTACCTGCTAAAAGGTTTGTATTATACTCTTAAGTTCTCTAGTACCGAAATTTACACAGTTCTGCCACAATAAATACCAGGATGGGAATATTGATTTTATTTTTTATTTTTTCTGCAGTTTAGTGGCACCAGCACATCCCCTTCCCACCCCAAACATGTGATAAGATACTAAAAATAAGGCAGAAGACTGGAAAGTTTATCCCCTTTCTTCTCCTGTTAGTATCAGTCAGAGAAGGTTGTTCTAAAGTTAGGGCGAGTGAGAAACCAGGGAGTCAAGATTACTTACTGCGTTTATTTTTTTTTCACATTGTTTTGTGTTCTATTTTGAAATGAGCAACTTACCTTTACTATGATGTTAGTAGAGACAGCAGTGGGCAGGTAGAAGAGATAATTGCAGAAGGGAGGTCACCTGTCCATTTCTGCAATAATGACCTGCCTGATCATGGAAATTTAACTTTAGTTCCACTTTAAATGGAAGATTCTAATTTATAAAAATCATGCTACATTATATATTAATACACCATATATTAATACATTATATATATAATATAAAGGTTGGTTTTAGGATAAGGGGGGGGGGGGGGGTGGTAACAAGATCCAAGGTTTTAAATCAGAGGGTGGAGAAGGACAGAAAAGGTGGTGTCGAAACCAAGGTAGTCCCATTTGTCAAACGTGTCAGCAGAGTCAAGAATGACACATAAAGGAATATAACAAGAACTGAGTATAGACGGGAGCTAGGAGTAAAACTGGGAAACGTGGGCAGCACGGTGGCTCAGTGGTTAGCACTCCGGCCTTTGCAGCACTAGGTCCCAGGTTAAAATCTCAGCTAGGGCACTATCTGCATGGAGTTTGCAAGTTCTCCCCGCGTTTGTGTGGGTTTCCTCCAGGTACTCTGATTTCCTCCTAGTTAGGTTAATTGGCTTCCCCCAAAACAATTCACCTTAGACTTAGACATAAAACTATGACAGAGACATTAGATTGTGAGCCCCTTTGAGGGACAGCTAGTGACATGACAATGGATTTTTTAAAGTGCTGCATAATATGTCGGCTGTATAAATACTGTGTAATAATATTATTAGTCAAGAATACAGAAAAATGGCAATGACTAGGGAAATAAGAAGCTCATTTGCTGACTTCACTAAAAAAGGAGGAAAATGAAGCTGCTTATTTCTGTGCACCAGGAGGTCATTTCTGAGTTCTTGCCTTAAACTGGCAAGAACGATTGGCTAAATTCGGAGCACTGTATAATGCAGTAAAGTCTGCTAAGCTTGCAAAGCTTCGCTAACAGGGTAATGTTAAGGTTTAATCGAGTACAGAGCATGGGAACAAAAAATATAATGAGGTTATATTTGCATTGAAATATTTTTTTTAATAAAGACTTTTTATTTAACGTTAATTATTTCTGCGGTTGTTTTATGAAAAGGATGAGGAAATGAATGCCTATATCTATCACATGAAAACAAAAAAGGAGCAAAACATGATAAAGTAATGGTGGTAAAAGGAGAAAATCATAATGGAAAAAGAGAAGCGACAGAAAGTAAATAAAAATTGTAAATAAAAGAATGTGAAGTATAAAAGAGAAGGAGAAAATGGAATAAGAGGATCAGAAAGGAACAATTTTTTTGAGTAATAGAAAGGAAAAAGAATGGGCAATAAAAAAAAGAAACAAATAAAGTTAGGGAAAGAATAAAGAATAAAAAATGATATGAAAAGGGAAAGGAAAGAAGAGAGCGTCAGAAAGGAAAAGGAAAAAAAGAAGAAAGAAACAAGTAAGCAAAGAAAAAAAACAAGTAGGGGGCAAAGAGAAAAAAGAAGGGATCAGAAAGTAAATAGGAGCAGGATAAAAAATGAATAGGGAATGCATTCACAATAAAAGTAGGCAAACGGAAAAGGAAAAAGGATTTGAAAGAGAATGAAGAAGAATTGTGAGTAAAAAGAAAACAAGAGGACCAAGAACAGATTGGGTTTAGGTGCAGCACTACAGACGTGTATTATAGAAAACAATTTTAAATCATGGTTAGCATCAGAGCACAACTTTTTTAACGGTCTTTCTCACTTAGGAAATATGGAAAAAACGATCAACGAACTATACAGTGGTATCCCTAATGAAAATTTAGCAAAAGAAAGAAAACAGGATATAGGATAACTTTGAATCCCAATGCATGAAAATTATTTTTATATACAGATTGTGAACAAACGTTCTTCAAATCCCCTGAAGAAGCCGGAGGGCGAAATGTGTCGGGATACGGAACATTTTCATTCTTTTGCTAATATTTCATTAGGGATACCACTGTATAGTTCATCAGTCGCTTTTCCCCTATGTGCTAAGTGGGAAAGACCATTAAAAATGTTGTGCTCTGATACTAAACCATGATAGTTTTCTCTAATTCACGTCTGTATTGCCGCACTTAAACCTGATCTGTTCTTGGTCCTCTCTTTTCAATCCATTACCTATAGGGGAGCAGCTTATGACACAATTAAGGAAACGTGATTTGCTCCACTTCTACTAATAAGAAGAAAACAATACAAGGAAAAGAAGAAAGAAGAGGAAAGGATAAAAAATAAAATGGAAAAAGAATGATGAATAGGAAAGGAAAAGAGAATGAAAGCTGTCAGTATAAAATTGCACTCCATTGTTCATTTTATGTCTTTGTGTTATATTGGTCTTGAAAAGAAAAACAATTCACAATTTATTGTAAAATCAAAGGTAAAATAAAAAAAATATTACCCTTCTTATTGTTCTGGTACATTATTGCTTTCTATTTTCTAACAATAAAGCCCAGCTCAGGCAGTCAAATAATATCCATTAGGTTATTCTAAATATATATATTTGGAATCAATAGTCTGACCTCAAATGTAATAATTATTTTGACTTTTGTGCATTGTAAAAGCAAAATGGCTTATACAAAGTAGAGGTTTCATTGCTGACTGAATGTGTTTTATCTTTGGTAGACAAAGAATTGCGCATTGTAGGTACAGAAAAACAAAAGTGTACAAGTCTTAAGCTACGTACACACGTTCAATTTTTCTCGCCCCATAATAGACTCAGGACGGATATCGGGTGAGACTCTGGTGTGTGTACAGCCCACACCATTTATCGTTTATGGATCCGTCCTGGCGGATCCACAGACGATGAACGATGAGCGATCCTAATGCAAGGGAAGGGGGAGAGTGCGCAGCAGAGTGCCGCTCCATCGTTCTCCCCCTCCCCTCTCCATAGAGCAGAACGGTGCTGTATGTACAGCACCCGTTCATGCATCATGCGGTTCTTATCATTGGAAAGGATCGTGAAAGATCCTTTCCAACGACATGAATTGCACGTGTGTATGCGGCTTTACAGTTGGTTTTCTTTAAAGAGCTATCACAGCCTGAGCAGAAAAGCCTGCACCCTGCCAGCATGCGGTGGACCAGGACCCTTTCACTGTATAGGCAGATCCAACACACAGCAGCTTGCTACATATCAACAGCTCAGTAATCAGGAAAGCTCACATGCCCGGCTCTTTGGAAAACGCTAGTCTTGCCAGAATGGGTCTGATTTATCAAAGTTCTCTAAGGCTGGCGATGATACACTTTCATCAATAAACCTGGGCGACCCAGCAATCCTGGCATGGATTAGGTCCAGAATTAAAAACATTTGTTAACAATTAGCAAAGGCCTTTTAGGAAATCTATTCCAGGTTTGCTGGATCACCCAGGTTAACTGATAAAAGAATATCTTCTACAGTCTTGGGGAGCTTTATTAAATCAGGTCTAATGCATCATATAATTTCTTGAGAGACTGCTCCTGCATCTTAAATACTAGTGTCCTCCTTTGCAATTAGCTTTTGTAATTCAAGAACTGTAGATCTCTACACTTTGGCTGAACATCTTAATTTTAATGTATCTGGAATATATTTAGCTGATTAAACTAAAAGTTTAGTTGTGCTTTAAGAATATTTTATTTTGTTTTATTCAAAGAAGCAGTTTGAGTGTCTTCAGGGGAGATTATAAAATGTCAAAATGGTTTGAAAAAGGTTAAAAGGGTTGCAGAGACAGTTATATGGTAGAGAAGATACGGAAGTGTGCAGCCGCTGGAATGACACTTGAAATGAGAAAGATGGAAGTATGAATAGCAGAAAGGGCTGAAAAAGGCAAATTATTCAACCTTCAAAGTTTAAAACCAGTTAAACTAAAGTTACCTACTTTCTGAAATAAAAAGAGGGAGATCTTTTCATATTAATGGGAGTTTTCATCTTAAAGTTTGTAGCAAATACTATTCCAGGCTTTAGATATGAGACCGCTAATTCATTCTTCTACAAATGTTGATAAAACTTTTTAAACTTTTCTCACCACTATTTTCCTCCTATCTTTTACAGATGAAATAAAATATATTCTTAGATTAAAAGTTCAGTGTAGTATGGCACTTTTGGTAGTATGATATTGTAAATTTTATATAGTGCTCTACCACAGTGTTTTTCAACCTTTATTGAGCCACGGCACACTTTTTACATTGAAAAAATCCTGCGGCACACAACAAATCAAAAATGTTACAAAATGACACGGTGTAGCTAATTCTCTTGTTTCTAAGAATAAACAAGACAATTAAGCTACCTACTGCCACCCACTGACATGGAAGAGTATTACATTACTCTGCCAGTGACTACAGCACAGACACTCAACAATATTAATTGGAGAATTTCCCACGGTACACCTGAAGATCTCTCACGGCACAATGGTGTGCCGCGGCACAGAGGTTAAAAATCACTGGTCTACCAGGCCAAAAAAGAGGGATACCTGGAGAGGAAAGAAGGTCGGAAGGATGTGGTTCTAAATGAAGGACAGTTATGGGTAAACAAAAAAACTCGCCATTGAAATACATATATGGTAGTAGTTTAAGAAGGATGAGTGACACATTTTTGCTTCCACAGTGGAAAGTACATTATTGTGATTATCAGTATTTACAATTAAAAATTCACCACATGACCAATTCCAGTGAAATTCATTCAAACTAATTCATGCTATACATTTTTCTCTTTATGCATTTTCAATTGAAATTAATGGAAATGCATGACCCCGGGTACCTAGAATATTTTCAGGTAAATACCCCACTTTTACCCCTACCATTCATCACCCCCCCACCCCCCCATTAAATTAGCAATACATAGGTTGTCACACAGGTTTGGAAAATGGCCAAATGACCAATTATTAGCAAAACTGGAACCATACGAAATAACTTCATCCACATAAATATATTTTGAATCCAAATCTGTATATACCTAAAACCATAAATAACATAAATATAACAACAACTAATAACACCAGTAGACCTCAACATAATAACATAACTTAAAGGGTCTGCGTCCCTTTCCGTAGCTATTGGTTCCAAGCTGAAACTTCACATACTGGCTCAAGAACCCATTTCATTTGCAGCCTAAACCTTACCCCCTGTAAAGGGAAGGGCTCATCAACCTAAATTAGGAGACACCACACCAGAGATGGATGTCCCACCATCTGTCACAAACACTCAACTGCCCTCTAAAAAACATTCAACCCTTTGTTCACTAAACCATAAAAAAGTGGGAGGGCGGGGAGCTCTCATCTTTTCTGTTACCCCATAGCAGTGCATAGCTCTTCTTTTTTGTCTTTTAGCTCTTTATAAAGCTTGCCTAAAAAATGTTTTCACGTTGCACATTAATGACATTGGGCCTGATTTAATAAACCTCTCCAAGACTGGAGAAGGAATGGATCTGATCCAGGACTGAAAACATTTGCAAACTAAGAGTGCTCAAAACCCATTTTTTCAAACTTGCCTACCCGTCTTCTTCTGTCTTTTGATACCACCACTACATATCTCCCATCCTATTGTGTGCGAAATTCCCCCACCTACTAGATTGTAAGCTCTTCGGGGCAGGGTTCTCTCCTCCTGTATCACTGTCTGTATTAGTCTGTCATTTGCAATCCCTATTTAATGTACAGCGCTGCGTAATATGTTGGCGCTATATAAATCCTCTTTAATAATAATAATAATAATAATAATAATAATAAATAATCAGCAAATGATGTTTAGGAAATTCATCCCAGGTTTGCTGGATCACCCAGGATCTCCCATGATAGTCTATCTTCTCCAGTCTTGGAGAGCTTTGATAAATCAGGCCCAATGTATTCTGTCTTTTCTATTAAATTTTTTTGAAACAAATTTTGGAAATTATGTTTAACCCTAATGTTTAAACTGGCAAAAGATTGCCACAGTTGCATTACAAAAATACACAAAAAGCCGATCTTTTCCTCCCAAAAAAAGCTCCAACGGTGTTTTCTTTGACATCATCAATCCATCTCCTGATAGAAAAAACATTTATCAAGGGCTGTGGTCTGGGCATTTGCTGACCATGCTCCTTGGGGGAAGGACATCACACTATGCAAGAAGCAGGGGAGGGGAATAAGCAGGCTTTTGCGGGCAATCTTGTATAAAAAATACATAGTTTATTCACAGAGTGTTTAGTCCTATTTCCAACATAACTTATTCATACAAGATTGCCCGAAAAAACTTGCTTACTCCCCTCCCCTGCTTCTAATTTAGATTTACTCTGGGCAATTATTAACCTTTTTGGTAAATTTCCTTCTTTGTATCACACTATGCAGTTTTCTGGAGCCCATGAAGACTCTGCTGCTGGACAGGCAATAGGAAGTGTCTATGACATCCAGGCTGCAATGTGAGTGACGATCCAACTTGCTGATTGGAAAAGTCAAGGGGAGTACATGATCGGTGTCACCAGCAGCACCTACCTCTTAACAATACAGAGATAGATATGTATTATTTACCCTTTACACTGCCAAGCCTAATAGCAACTGTGTGGGCTGCCATGGCCCAATGTTCTCCTTTCCTCACAATATTGGATGTGAAATTCTCAGTTCTGCAGAACTTTATTTTAGTTTTGAACTTTTTTGGTGTGTGATATTTATACTTAATAAACTTGATGACATAATGAGCGCACTCCCTAGCAGCCAATTATCTGGATTTCACCGAGCTGTCAGTCTTTGTGACAGCTTTAATGCTTGTCTCAGCAAGCTAAAATAAAAACAGAGCCTTAAGAAGTTCTTTTTGGAAAGCTGCTGCTGTGGATAAGGAAGAAAATGTGCAGCAAAGTAATCCTAAAAATGTAAACAATCTACATCCTATTGTATAGCACAATTTAAATGAAATTGTCATATTCAGAAGTTAGCTTTGTGATCCTTAAAATGGATCTATGGGCAAAATAAAAAATGAGAAATATAACCCAGGCTGTCATTAGCATTAACATAGCATTGTTTTCTGAGTGCTGCTTGTAAGATTGTTTTAGTACCTGTTAATCCTGCCAGTAGAATCATCCATTCCATCAGATTCCATTTCTTATACCAAGCCAACCTTTTGAGGTTGGAAAAAAATATGGATGTAACTGAATAGTTACATCTGAGGATTGAATGTCAAAGTTAAAATGAATAATGCTTTATCCCAAATATTAAAAAATATTCCAAATATTGAGACACAAAGGAAGAAAAAATGTAGACTTTTAGGTAAATAAATTAGAACTAAACCCGCAATACTCACCTATTCCCTTGCAGGGGGTGTAGCAGGAATAGTGAGACTTTGGCCCTGATTTATGAAAGCTCTCCAAGGAGAAAATATACTTTCAGAAGTGAACTGGGTGATCCAGAAAACATCGAATGAATTTTTAAAATTAATTTTCTATTTGCTAGCACAAGTTTTGAATCCTGGACCAGATCCATTCCAGGTTTGCTGGATCACCCAGTTCATTTCTGAAAGTGTATTCTCTCCAGCCTGGGAGAGCTTTCATAAATCAGGGTCTTTATGATGCTACCACAACAGAGCCACTTAAGAGTTACTCTTTTTTAGCAAGTTAAATAAAAAATCATGGAAAAGTGATTACACATATTGGGGATGTACAGGTGGATTTGTATAAAAAACTGCAAAATCTGTGCACTTGTTATCATTTTCTGTCCTTCTTCCCAGACTTGTTGGGGTGGGGGTGACGTGATAAGAAGAAAGTTGAAGTGGTTATCCCCTGATGGGTCATGAGAAAGTAAGCAGTTGGGCTGCCGTCTTCTTTATCTCTTCCCAAAGACGATCTTTGGCCATCTTGATTGGCTGGTCTTGGATAAGGAAACTTCTGCGCAGGCGTGCATTCATTCCCAACGCAAGTCCTGATTTTTTTCTTCCTTGTAGTCTGTTAGTCTAAGCTGGATTTGGGGTTTTTTTTGCTTTTATTTTACCTAAAGTTCATTTAAAATCATAGGATTGCTCTGTCCACAAGATGACAACATGGCTGTACAACCCTACTGTAGTGGAAGCAGAATAAGTGAAAATAATACCTAGGTAATAAAGAAGGGGAGGGCAAGGGGTCTCAGAAAGGCAAAAATGATGCCAATGTCTGACTGCATCTTATATAGAATGTTATTTTTTTTTTTGCCCTCTATATATATTCTATATATATATAGGTATGTGTTATGAGTTCAAAAAGTGAATTTTCCCACATCCCACATTCTCCTTTGATGTATTTTTACCCTCTGTATGTGGTTGAGTCCTTGGCAGTAATGTACAGTATATCGCAGGACCGAAGGAGAGAATAAGAACTGGACAAAGGTTTGCAGCTTTGTGTTACTGATGGTATGAATGCAAGAACGTCTGCAGGACAGAGGTGTAGGTATTCATTTTTTCCTCACCCATAGAAGAAATGAGTAATAAAACTTTACTGCATTGGGTGGACCAAATAGAAAAATTTGACCCTCAGCAGTGTAAAACTTTCATCCCAACCCTTGTAAATATATCTTTTGCACAACAGATTTGTCTGCATGTTAATGTGAAGAAAGGAGTTCATATATAAATACAATTATTACAGATATTACCACATACATTAATCAGAATACAACATTTTCAATGTACGTCTTTCCATCTACTGCAGCAAACCGAACCCTCATGATAATCCCCAGGTGGTAATTCCCCACATACCAAACACAGGCGTTGCTCAGCGTCAGGGCTTCCACTAATAGGGGCAATCAGCTGGGGTGCACGATAATACAAAGTCGTCGTTTTTATTATCAAACAATTATAAACCTTGGTCACAACAGCAATACTGTCCAGAAATAAATTATTTTATTGCAACTTCAAATTGATTTAAAGGAACCATATGTCAAACATTTCAAAAGATCAATAGCTAAGATGTTTTTAATGGACTGTGAAAGGTATTGCTTCTAATAATGTTCCAGATAAGCAACAGAGCGCAATCAATCTGATTGTTCAATAGTGTCAGACTATGGTGCTGGAAAGTTAATATTTCATTATTTTAATTCTGAAAGTTTTGGCTGCTTGGGTGACTGTACGATGCAGTATTTAATAATTATATTTAATTATGCTCAGGACAAGAAAGTTCCATTTTTTCTAATCATTTAGGTAAACATTCCATTTGTATTTTAAGGGACATCCATCACTGGCTAACGTAAATAAATAAAATTCAAGTCGATAGATATTCATTAAATTGTATAAAGCAATGGACATGTGTCTTTTACAATCTAACACTACAGTTTGTACACATGTGGAGAGGGACAGAGGGAAGTAGGTCTGTAGTCCAGCAGGAAAGGCTTAGTTGAGATTTCAGTGCAACTTAAACAGGCAGCTAGAAGCACACTGGATAACAACAGATCAACAGATATTTTTGTGCAATTGTATTCCTTTTAAATTGGCTTGGGAAAATCGGCATGCATTGCAGATTTGTACTGTGTTTTTATTTCTTTACTTTTTTACTTTACTTCTTTACTTTAACCCCCCTAGCATTCTAATTCCTTCCAAATTTCCATGCAAAAAGCATTACATTTGTTTTGCATGGAAATTGATTTTACATTGTAGGGCTATAATTCTTAGGCATACCTCACTGAAATATGTCCAATATTTAAAAAACACAAAAATCTGTTAAAAAAATAAAAAAAATAGTTCAACATGCAATGTAGGTACAGTAGCATATATAATATATATATAATATAATTATGAACATTTTTTTGTATTGGACTAAATACAGCCCGCACCGACGTGTGCACCGACGTCACCGGGAAACCCCGGAGATTGTCTCTGCATTGCGTGGCTGGAGATTGGAAGAGAAGGACATGTCCCCAGGACCAAATGAACACCCATGCCTCAAAAAGTTCAAAACCAGAAGGATCAAAACCAGGAAGAGTACAGGACGTACAGGAACAGGACAGGTGAGTTTAATTTTAAAAAATTGAGATCAGGCAGGTAAGGGTTAGTGTTGGTCGAATATCTCACTATTCGTTTTGACAGCTATTTGATCAAATAGTGCGAATATGTTCGGGTGATTGAACGTGGAATTCGAACACCATTAATGTCAATGGGGGGCAAATTTGGGTTATTTTTCGAGACTGTGTATAACTGCAAGAGCAATGAGGGGAGCAGAGCTGACAGCTCCACTCCTCTGATTGCTCTTGCAGCCCTAGCATAACTATAATATGTGTTCTTGGATAGAGATTCTCTATCCAAGAACACAGGAATCCCACAGGATCCCCGGGCACTGAGGCTAAATGGGGACAAGTCTCCCCATTCATTCACATCTAGTGCTCTGTGTTGAGCTGTCATCAGGGTTTATTTTTCCTCAGACAATCACAGAGCACTAGAGGTGATGAATGGGGAGACTTGTCCCCATTTAACCTCTAGTGCCCTGGGATCCCACACTGACAGGAGGATTCCCATGGCTGTGCTCAGAATGAATGCAGCCGTGGGAATCATCCTGTGAGTGTCACAGGCCGTGGAGTCACATACAGTTCCACTACAGCTGCAAGAGCAATCACAGGAGTGGAGCTAACAGTTCTGCTCCTCTGATTGCTATTGCAGCCCTAGCTTAACTATAGTATATGTTCCTGGATTGAGATTCTCTATCCAAGAACACAGGAGTGCCAGGGAATCCCCGGCCACTAGAGGCTAAATGGGGACAAGTCTCTCCATTCATTCACCTCTAGTGCTCTGTGATTGGCTTGGGAAAGGAAAATACTAATGACGCTTGAGCTGTCATCAGGGTTTACCTTTCCTCAGCTAATCACAGAGCACTAGAAGTGATGAATGAGGAGACTTGTCCTAATTTAACCTCTAGTGCCCGGGGATCCCACACTGACAGGAGGATGGGAATCATCCTGTCATTTTTGGACAACCTGTAAAAAATAAAAGTTAGTTACACAAATCACACACATACAATAAATTACTTTAACATTAAAGCCTCTTTTTTTTAACACACGTTTTTACACACAAATTTGTAAAATCAAATCCTGTGTTTTTTGGGTCGGGTCTTTCCGAATGCGAACAGCCATATTCAGGTCAAATATAAGAAAAAAAACAAATTCAAACACCAACACTAGTAAGGGTATCTTTATGAAGAAAGGAAATCACCTGTCCCTTTTACAATAAAGGACCTGCCAGATCGTAGTTTTTGGAAAAAAGCTTTTAGTTCAGCTTTAAATCCAAAACATTTGGTTTTGGATAAAGTGCGAAAACATTAGAAAAACATTAGAAACCTGACCACTCCATTGGAAAGATTTCCCTTCACTTTCTGTTCTGGTGACAACCTTACAAAAGAAAGGTATAACCTGCATCAGGAAAATATATATTCTAGCATTCCCATAGTAAAAGCAGAACTCCAGCCAAAAAAAAAACAAACAAATATAAACTGCCTATGACTAGGCAGTGTCAGGAGATGCAGTATAGTAATGAACTGTAGCTCATGACGCTGTTAGAAAAGGCTTTCTCAACCTTCTAAACACGGGGGACCCTTGAAAAAACATTGATGTCTTCAGGGAACCCTTGCTATAATAACTATATCCAAGGCTCACAGTGTGGTCGTCATTGGGAAGAATACCCCTTACAATGCTGTCCAGTGGGAAGAATGTCACCCTTACAGATAGCCAAAAAAAGCATTGATGTCACATAAACTGACCAAAGAGGGCCAAACTGCTCATTGCTCAAGGAACCCCTAGAAACCTCTGGAGGAACCCTGGTTGAGAAACACTGATGTTAGAGAATTTCCTTATTTCTTATCTGGCAAAAAGATTGTCCCTGGGACAGAAAATAAGGGGACTTTTCTCTTATGGATTCCCGGACACTGGGGTCTTTCCATACTGTATACAAAAATAAAAAAAGTTTTGGCTATAGATACAGTTGAGTTTTCAGTAGATAAAGCAACGACTGATATTTGGTTTCTGTGTTGGGTGTTTTCCAGCTCTCAGCTGTGTTTGTTACATTGTAAAAATAATCTCCAGGATGTTGTACAGATTGTGCAAATTTATTTGCTGATGACATAAAGAGAAAGCTTTTGCTATCACCTTGATTAGTCCAGTAAATGTTTAGATCAATATTTTTGCCATTAAAATAAAACATGTAATTTGCAGACTGTTACTGAGGAGATAATGAGGCACTTACTGGGATGCAACCTTTGGGAAATAAACCAGAACAATCCTGCTTCATAATCTCAAGAAACATAAAATAAAGGATTTATAAAAATAGAAAACATGGTATTATAGATGTACAGATGAAAAAAAGTTGTATTTGCCATGTGTATGTAGTATATATAGTTACAGTATATATTCAGGTTCAAAAAACACATTGGGCCTGATTTATTGGAGAACTTCAATAAATTAGACCCATGGAGTCCATCAAGTTCGACCACTAGTGAAATAAACATAGGAGAAATCCAGCATATTCTATATAGAAACCTATATGCAGGTCTGATCCAGAGGAAGGCAAAAAAACCTCTATAAACATGTTTCAATTTACTCCAACAAGGAAAACCATCCTTCTCAATTCCTTAAGGCAATTGGTTGTTCCCTGGATCAACAGATTCTGTTATTATTCCTTTTAAAATTTAATACCCAGTCATATTCTGTGCATCTTTAAAATGTGACATCTTCACAGACCTTACTGTGAAAAATCCCTTCAGTGGATACTTTTTTACCTCCAGAAGCAAAAAATGCCACCTTGTCCTGTGCAATAACCCTGGTATTGACAGTAAAATTGCTGAAAAGGGGCTAGGGAACCTCAAGGTCCCCAAAAGTTTTTTTTTTGTCCTTTATTGCATAAAAAAAACTTTCCTGACATTTTAAGTGAAGTCCTCACAATAAAGAGGAACTACAGTTCTGCAAAACACTATGCGGTCAGGCAGGTCTTTATTACAGAAAAGGACAAGTGATTGCACTGCTGCAATAAATCAAAATAATTCCTATCACTGCCTTGTATTTAGAAAACACTGAGCTGTGTACGATGGCAGTATGCTCCAAGACTGAATATTCCCCCACGGTTGTTCAGGGGTCATCACTTCTATTTGCTGATTGATGCTTCCAATATTACACAGTTTTTTGTTTATCAGGAAAATTGTAATGGACCACTTGGAAAATATTAGGAAGTCAGCTAAGAGTAAAACACCCACTGGATCCATTGTTTGTGTCTTGCTGTATTATTAGAGACCTTTTATTGGGTTGTTATGTTGTGGGGTTTGTAGCTTTGAAGAGCTTGAGTAGATGGAGTTTGTTTTTCTGCTTTTGAAACATGTTGTAATTGCAAGCCTCTGTATTTCTTGGTAATTTCATTGTAGAATGTGGATGAGGCTTTATAGTAAACATGACATACAAAATATGTAGGCTGATTTTGTTGTATGCAGAAACACTAATGTTCATCCTGCTACTAAATTCAACTAAAGGATCAATACAGAGCAAAGGAAAACAAATTGGTTATGTATGTATCTTCTAGTGGTGGTCAGATAGTCCTGGTTGGATTTCAGCCATTATGACCTCCGCACAGAGTTTAAAAAATTTAAGCCCAATTCTGACTTTTTATATCCCACACATTTAACTTTTAATAACAAATATAGCAAAGGCACAACCAATCCAGCCTTTAGATGTTGACGTTTGCAAATGGTGAATTTATATACAATTATTGACAGATGTAGCATAGGATGAGCCAATAAATAAATATTAGGCTCCAAATCAAGGCTGTTTAAAGAAATATGAATTCTGGCTCTCATTGAGTTTTTCATCGTTGCAACCAGAATCATTTAGATTTTTTCTGTTCTGAGCACGTCTCACTAATTGTTAATCAATTTATGCATGTACATGAAATGATTAAAGCGTAAGGTGTAAACCAAAGAACAAATTGTCTGTATATTGAAGCTTACCTGTCCTTGGATGTGATGGCTGCATTATTATTCTATTTTGGTTTAAAATATTTTTATTATATAATTTTATAAATAAACACAGAAATACATTATTACATACAAAACAAAATAAAAAAATCTACACACTCTACCTACTCTTTGGCCTATGCCCCTTTTCTGTTTTTTTTTTTTTTCCTTTTTCATTAAGATGTACCCTAAACCATATTCTTAGAAGTTTTGTTAAGCCACTATCTCTCTATAACGAAAAGTTTTTTAAACATAATTCATTGTGTCTAAGTATCAATACCAATCCTCCTCCGCTGTGAGTCCTTCCATATATATAGTCTTTTCCGTATATTTTCAAGTTCTACAATCCATTCCTTTATAATAGGAGGTACATATCAATTCCAATGTCTTGGGATGACTTGGAAATGGCTAGGAAGTGTCTTACATTATTCTTTAAATTATTATTTTTTATAAAATTTGCTGCTTTATTTTCTCCTATTGATCATCACCAACATAAGTAACCTAAGCAAATTTCTAGAACACTTAAGACTTGGATGGCACAAAGTTAACTCTCAACTCTCGCTCTCTTCTATTGCTTTCTGGTCTAGAACCCTTCGCAACTCAACCACCCCGGTTTTCTCCTTATGGTAATCCGGAGTTCCCAGATGTAGTGATATGCCTGAAGGGACGGACTAGTATGGGAAGGAAGTTAAAGTTAGCAAAACTTGGTGTCTTTGCACAGTACAAGACTGGAACAACAGCCCTGTTGGGAGTCTGGACTGCAGCCTGGGGAAAGTGAACCAAACAAGAGTGTAGAGGATGACTTTGGATGGTCTGTAGATGAAGTTACTACTGTGGGCATTGACTGATCTAACACACTGTGCATGGACAGTGGGTAGTACAATACAAGGCGGGAAAAGTTCTACTGACACTTCTAATACCAAGAATACCCAAGGGTTCTGCTCTCAGTAACATCTACTATGAAGACTCGTTTTTTTTGCATTCCCTACAAATTCCTAGATGGTTTTGAAAGTAAAACTGTCACAAATCTGGATAACTAAATGTTTAAAAAAACAAAAACAACACTATACACTTTAACCCCCTAACCGCTAAGCCCGTAATTTCTCGCACTAAATATTTTTGCTCTTTTGGTTAACCCCGTATTTTTTCGCCTACACTAAAATCCCCTTTAAAAAAAAAAATTTCATGAAAACCTGTGACGCTTTTGGAACAGAAATCTAGAAATCAGTGTAACGCTCAGGTGGTTAAAGCTAAACTCCAGCTTTACCTTACCTATTTTACAGCTGATCTCCAAAGAATAAAACAAAAAGGGGGACAATTCAACCCAATAGTACTCTGCTGAGCCTGAAATGCACACTTTGGCAGTTTTAGTTATTACAATATTTGCTGCTAATATGATTGTAACTACTGTGCTAGTATGAAGAGCTGTAACGCCAACAATATTTTCAAACATCATCTAGTTTCTAAATTAAATACATCCAAGGATGTGTTCCTACAGCTATGTTGTAGGCTCTCTCCTGTGCATTATATTGCAGTAATTGAGTTTGGTCTCTTTTAATAGCAGCAATCAATTTCTGCTGCAATTAAAACGTGTATATTAATTAACTAATGCTTCATATGTTCCCATTATTAAGTCTCCATCAGTCTAAGAAGGTAGTGGTGACAACAGTGGGGCCCCTTGTCAATCCAATCATCGCTAATTGTCCGTGGCAATTTAAACAGACGTCACTGGGTTTTAGTCAAAAAATAGAACTACATGTGTAGTGTATCAATAACGTCTAGTATTTATGGCCATGTGTTTTTCCACCCTCCTAATGATACCCAAAAAATACCTAATGATCCCACTAGATCAGTGTTTCTCAACCTTTTCAACATGGGGGAATTCCGTAAGTGAACTTTCAGGTCTTAGGGAACCCCTTCTATAATGACTATATGCACAACTCACAGTATATTAGTATAATGGTTAGTGGGAAGAATGCCTTTTACATTGCTTGCCAGTGGAAGAAAGCTGGATAGCAAACCGATCACTGGTGTCAGTTACTCTGTTCTGAGAGTCTCAAATTGCTCATTACTTAGGAAACCCCTAGCAACCTCTGGAAGAACCCTAGAGTTCAACTGAGCCCTGGTTAGGAAACACTGTTCCAGACTAAACATTATAATTGCATTGTTCTTTGCCTTGGCAACTACCATTGCTGATTGCAGTTATGGCAGTGTTGTCCCCTGCACACTTGTTGTGTCCAAGAGACTGTAATACTCATACTATAATACTTACAATACTGTAAGTCCTCATACTAGCTTAAAAAAAGTAGTTTCCTTGATGAACAAGCACTTCCTGACTACAGTAGCTTTGGAGGGATACATTGCCCATCCTACCTTGAGTACAGGACATGGTTAGGGTAATTGAGATTTGCCAGCTTGTCTGGGCTGCCTCACCACCTTTAAGCAATATTCCTCCACTCTCATTTCTAATTTAAAATACCCAAAATACAGACCACACTTGACATTGGAGTGCAATGGCCAAACTAGCTTTAAATTCACAATGTAACAAGTATCTAAATAACAGATACATGACAATTTATTACCAATTAACTATTAAAACATTCAGACAAATTGGGTTTGAGGTCCTTGAAAGAGCTGAAAATAAGATTGGTAATGATGTTCACAGATCAATTCCCTTCGCTATGCTATCAGCCACATCAGCTGAGCTTTCTGCAACTCACATGTGATCCAACCAAAACAGGTCACTGCCAGAAGACCAGTCTGCTGAGTGGAGGAAATGATCTACTAATAGGACAGTCCTCGGGTTCTACACCACAGAAGAAGACAGGATTCCGTAGCCAAGATGCAGTCCTACCTATAGCTTCCCATGACCCAAATGACCTGCATACAGCCAATATAACATCATAGATTTGCCATCCACAGCCACTGCTCCAGAGTGGGCAGGTGGTAAGTTCACCCAATATCCACAATACTTTGAATACATTTTTCACTAGTCCTCCCACCAGAACACTCTTTAGCCCCTCCATACCAGCAACATACCAGCATCAGGTAAGTTCTCTCTTACTAACCTTTCCTTACTAATTCTTAACCCATCGTCAACCTGTCCATCTTCCCCACTTCATTGGTGTACTGTGCCTGTTACTCCTACAGGATCTACTGGAAAGGGGCAGAAAAAATTTCACATGACCACAAATTTTAGGGACAAAAGTAGGTATGAAACTGCCCCATTTTGTATAACAAACACAGCAGTTTATCCTGACTTACCCTCCACTACAAGACAATTGCGTTGCTTTACTAAAGGAAGATAGGACATTTGCAAAGTATAGAGTTCCAAAACCAGCAGAGTTCTTTGCAAGTTTTTAAAGCACATTCCTGTTTATAAAGGTCCTGTTTTATATATATATATATATATATATTTAAGTAGTGGTATGGCCTGGTAAGACCATGATAAATGTCTTCCTAAGAAGTAAGAATGAAAACTGTGCTAAAACACCCATTTATATTGTATAACATGTGCTGATAGATTAGCTACGGCTGTACCACTCCTCTAGCATAATATGAATCTGCAGCTATTGTTATGATAAGATAAAATCTGTCAGTAATATTAATTTTGGAAAAAGTGTATATATTGTTTTCCTGCCAATTGTGCTTGGAAGACAAACTCCTTATTTTGCTTGTTCCTGACTAAAAAGGCTTTTCATGCTGTTGAATAGAAATGTCTTTCTGTCTGCTTGCTATTTTGGAATTTATTTTACATACTCATTAAAAGAGGCAGCTGTTTTCCAGGTTTTGGTAATCTGGGTCAAAAATGGCACCCAAACAAAGAAAAAACACTCCAAAAATAAAGTATATCTATTTTTTCTGTTACTTATGATAAAACTGCAGTAACATATAGAGAAATGGCCAAACATACTTGACCACTACTTGAGCTGCAGTATTAAAAATGGTTAACAAACTTACATTTTTAGAATCCCACATTGATCTAGAGCAGTGGTCCCCAACCTTTTGGAGCTCCTAGACCACTTTGGACTCTGGACCGTGCATGCACAGGGAGCCGTGTGTCACTCAAAGGGGAAGAAACTTCCCCCAGAGTGACATCATGATGTGAGAACCCACCTACACTCCCATCGCAGGTCTGAGCCTGTCCAGAGACACAACATGCTCACCTCCCTAAGCCTGTGATGTGTACCGGAGACGTAGTCTACACCTCTGGCCGGTGTGCCTCACCCCAAACAGAGTCTTTCTCCTGAACCAACTGGGGGGGGGGTGCACCGGCCAGAACTGGGGACCAGGGGTTGGGGAGCCCTGATCTAGAGAAAATGAGAAAAGCTTTCTTAATAATTAACAAGGGAATCATTCCTGATTCCCCCTCTCAGTTAAACACATTTTCTACATTTATTTTTATAGTTATAACTCTTATTTGGTTCTAAAAACTCACCAAAGCCACTGCACCTGATAAACGAAATCTATGTTTTTAGCACATGTAGGAAACGTGTTTTTGTAGCTGATATTAGTTTTATGAATATGTTTCCGCTGTTATCTGCTAAAACAATGTTAGGCTGTTTCAATTAGCAGTAGTGTTGTCTGCTTTGCATACAGACTTGGCTATCCGATAGATCTGATAGAAAGCCCAATGAATGACCAAAGAAGTGCACATGGCAGGCGATCAATGTTGCTGCTATTTGTGATGAAGCGGCCTAATGTTTTCAGCCAGCAACAAAAAAGGTTTTCCCTGTCAAGTTTCCCAGGTAATAAACTTGGCAATGGGTTCACAAAAAATGATTTGCTGAACAAAACTATATACAGATGCTCCTCGCAGGTTCCATTCTTACAACCTGGTTGTTAAGCGAATTGGTAGTTGAGCGAGTCAATGGTCATTTATAGTCTGCAGACTGGGGATCATGGAGGATCATAATGAAGGAATGAAGATGGAGCACTGAAGACTGAAAAGGAGATGCTGCATGGCTGTACACTGTGCATTTCCTGTCTCATCGGGAGAGCCGGCCTTAAGTGCGGGCGGTCGTAAGTTGGTAACTACCTTTGTAGTTAAACATGATGACTAAAATGACTGCCCCGATTTGTGGACATTTTCCACACCAATACATCAAACTGCACTTCCAATATTACCTTAAAGTACCGATTTGTGTACATAACTAGATACAGAGTATTTAGCATAATTAGAAAAATCTTGGTCATGGTCAAATTGTTGTCAGGCTCTTAGCTGATGGATTAAATTTGACCGTGAAGAGCTGACAATGATTTATTGCAAACTCACTGCAGTAGAAAAAGACATAGTAAACCTATCCGGTAACAAAAACTTGCTTAAAGGAACATACTGTTGGAATAAATTCAGGTACCCCGAGATTTTGCCACATACCTCAAGAAATCCACAAGAAGAGCACCTAAATTTGAGCCAACGTCTTCCTAACTGCACCTTCCATTTGACCCACCACTAGAATCGGCAGTCTTATTTTTCAAGTAAGAAGTTGTGAGGGGAAGGCAAACTTCTTTTCAACCCTAGCAGGGACCAGAACCATTTATAATTTTACTTCCAATCAGCAAAGTTTACTTCAACTTATTCCCAAGGAAGCCCATGTTCCGGGGCAACATGCACTCCCATCAAAAAGGCCACATGAGGTTATGGGATGGGAATCTCTATTACCAGTGATGTGAGCAACTTAACAAAGTATATTTGCTTATTTTTTGCTATCCTTACAATACAATGTTAGATATTACTGCCCTAATGGTAATAAATAACTGCAAGGAAAGTTACAAGATCTACAATCTTTCTACATATTAATAATCTACATAATCTACAATTACAATCTTTCATAATCGTTTCCAGTGGCAGATGAAGAATGAGTGCATTACTCATTGCTACCGAGTACTGCACTCAGTGGAGAAGAGAGGAGGGAGGACGAGTGAGTGGCACCCCGCTGTGCTCTTCTCCATACATAGCGAACGTTCTTGATCTTTGCTCATGATCCACCATGTTGGATTGATGAACGATATCGGGCACCTGCTGTACAAAAGTCAGATTCTAGTTCGAGTTGAGACGATTAGCTGATGTGTGTACACAGCGTTACAGCTCCCAAATTAGTTTATGATTATAGCTCTGTAATTGTATGCAAATTCTTGAATGCTTGTAATCAGTAGACAGACAACCAATACGCCATTATTCTTTATGAGAGCCATAACACTTGAACGGCCTAATTTCATTCCATCAAATGGTATTACTCAATGAAAACAGATGAAAGAGAATAATTTCTAAATATTTTCACTCAACTTTTGCCCAAAATGTTCGTTTTTACATTAGATTTAATTAGAAAATATGTGAATCAACGTTTACATATGATTCATACATTTTGCAAGTTGAGTCCAAAATGAAAGATGTGTCAATAAGTTTAATGACATTCCAGTGTAAAAAATATGTACATTTTCAGTAAAAGCTGGATGAGTCATGAGGATGTGTGAAAACATTTACCAACAGACCCCATAAAGTCTAATCATTTACAACCCTTTCATAGACCAAAGCATTTTTGCAGGTGATCCCTTTGTTTTGATGTAATTGACTTTTTTCTATAACATGTATGTTCAATTAAAATGCAAGTCAATCACTTTTCTTTAACAAAACAAAAACATTGCCGCCTGATGTGTTTAATTAATAGTAATGGCTCAATCATTTTTTACGCTCCAAAAGGTTTCTATAAAATGAAAGCCGTTATTATAAGTGCTTTATTCACCCAAGGGATACATATTAAATTAGTATTTATATTCTAAAAATTAAGCATTCAAAGCCATCATGATTGATAAAGCATTCATGAAATAAATGTTAAACAAAAAAGGTACATTAATTTGATTATGCAAATAATACAATACATATATGCATCTATCAAGAAGATTATTACCCGAGCCTTACCACTCACATGGATTGTAATAATTAATATAAACAGTAGCTACAACACTTCTTTAAAAGAATATTCATTTATAAATCATTAAATATATTGCTTTTAAAGTAGTTTGATAAGTACCTTACTTTGACCCAGTTCTAGGAATCACTTATATATCAGAGCTCAGACTAAGGGCCTGATTTATTAAAGCTCTCCAAGACTGAGGAAGGCACACTTTCAACAGTGAAGCTGGGTGATCCAGCAAACCTGGAATGGATCTGGTCCAGGATTCAAAACATTTGCCAGAAAATAGAAAATTACAAGAAATCGATTCCATGTTTGCTAGAATACCCAGCTTCACTTTTGAAAGTGTATCCTCTCCAGTCTTGGAGAACTTTATTAAATGAGGCCCATAGAGAGGGCAATCCGTTAGATATGTAAATGTTACCTAAAGTGGATATATAGTTCTTCCTGCAGAAATCTGCAAGCAGGTAAGTCTTTATTGCAGAAAGGGACTTGCAGTAAGAACTCCTGCACATGTAGGTTATGTCACCCCAGCCTGGTCAATCAAGATGGCCAAAGATTAGATACTCCGGGCAAAGATGGCGGCACTTGCAATGGAACAGTGTAAGTGTGATAAGGAAGGCAAGTTTATTTTATTGCAGAAGGGATGTCACCTCTCCCCTCTACAATAAAGGATCTGTCTGGTCCTAATGTTTGTATTCTGGTATTTTGGTCTCCATTCTAGCCAGACAGAGTTGTAAAGCAACACTGAGTGGGCAGAAATACAAATTCTATAGCAGGCAAAAGCTGCACATTTGCACATGTTTAGTTTTGTATGTATGTTTGCCTAAAGCCAAGTTAAGGCTTTTTTTACTTTGTCTAAGGACAAGAGTCTGGGAAATTTTGTAATGTCAGACAATCTCATCTTCTGCTTCAAGTATCCTGCTCCCATGTAATGCAGATGAACAGAGGAGGATGTGTTTGCTGTCCAAATCAGGAGTGCAGCCTGGTTGGAACCATTGCTTTCAATAGATAAAGTATCTGAGCTTGGAAGTAGCTACAATTTTGGACAATTGGGGCCCTGGGCAATAATATGGGCCTCAAATGCCAGAATTCCAGCTCCCTGCACCCATGCCATTCTGTCAATTGGGGCCCTGGAGAAGATAGGGGCCCATGACAATTGCCAAGTTTTCTCTACCCTAAACCTTCTTTGAAGGAAGTTACCTTTTTTTTTTCTTACAGCTTAGCTCACATGAAGTGACAAGTACACAGCATTTCTGAGCAGATCAACAGATATTTACTGTATTTGCTTAGAATATTCTAAGTTTATAAAAGTGAAAAAAGGCACCACGTCTTAAGACCGGAAAGGTCATATATTCCTTTTTTTTCTCGGTTTAGATAAACTTTAACAATGTATAAGTAACAGACAGCAAGAACTGCAGTCCCACTCTATGAGAATTTCATTGCTGTTGTGTTATAAAGGAGTTCTGCATTATTATCTCTGGTTTTGTGTTAACTGAGTGGCCTACAGTATGTATAACCAACATAATCAGGTTATATAATCTTTGGGAGGATGGAAGAAACGACCCAAAAGCTTTCTGCAATCTGTGCAATGATCCTTTCTGATCCTTTCTTTTTAGACAATTTTATATTTTTGGTGGAAGAAAAAAACGTTGTGGAAACTATTGATCTCACTAGGATCTTGTGATACTCATATGCACATTAAATAACGATTACCTGTACGTACTGTGATATATTACTGGGGGTTGCTTATGGTAATGGGATGCTTACAGGGCAGATTAGAGGCAGCAGACTCCAAAAGTCCAAAATAACAGCAGTTTTTATTTGTTTAGGCAAGTGTTACAGCACACTCTCCAACACTTTACAACAAAACAATAAACAGTAGCCTGTCTGGGCCTCTGGCTACCTCACTTAGGTGCCCTCTCTTACTAACACATTCACTATATCGGTACTGTTCCACTCACAGTTTGGTAGTACTGTTTGGCCGCAAGCTTTCCTGGAACCCTCTGGCTCTCTCTCAGCCTGGAACACTCTGGCTCTCTCTCAGCCTAGAATCCTCTCTGGCTCTCTCTCAGCCTGGAACAATCTGGCTCTCTCTCTCCCAGTCTGCAACACTCTGGCTCTCTCTCAGCCTTGAATACACTCTGGCTCTCTCTTAGCCTAGAATCCACGCTGGCTCTTTTTCAGCCTGGAACCCACACTGGCTCTCTCTCAGCCTGGAACACTCTGGCTCTCTCTCAGCCTGGAACACTCTGGCTCTCTCTCAGCCTTAAACACTCTGGCTCTCTCTCAGCCTGGAACACTCTGGCTCTCTCTCAGCCTGGAACACTCTGGCTCTCTCTCAGCCTGGAATACACTCTAGTTCTCTTTCAGCCTTGAACACCCTGGCTCTCTCTCAGCCTGGAACACTCTGGCTCTCTCTTAGCCTGGAACACTTTGGCTTTCTTTCAGCCGGGAACACTCTGGCTCTCTCCCAGCCTGGAATTCACTCTGGCTCCCTTTCTCAGCCTCTTGCTGATCAATTCTCTTCTCCCTTGTATCTGAATGCAGGTGCATATAACCCAAATCAGGATTGGGCTGGGCCAAGGAACCCACCCTTTCACTCGCTTGGCCAGCTCCAGGGTCCTAAAGCCCCTGGTCTCTTCCAAGAAACTTACACAGACCTATCTACTCTTTATTCCCTGGAGCTTTTTTAACACTTCCCTGACATTTTAGTTACACTTTCACAATACACATACATAATACATTCTTATACATAAAAATGTACATATACATAATATATACCTGCTTCTATACTAAAAAAACACTTGTATTTTCTTGCAGGCAGCTATATGACCTAAAAGTGTTGATAAAGCAAGGAATCACTGCATAAAAAAGAAAGGTTGAAAAAAAGGTTAGATAACTTCCTGAAAAGTAAGTTAGAGATCTCTGTTTGCCATGAGAATTTTGGTTCATCTTATCAGCCCATTATATAGCAGACAAAAAAACAAACTATTTCAGTACAGCAGTAGCAGGGCACGTAAGCAACATTTTTGTAAGCAGGTTTACAGTCTATAAGCAAATAGATTTCTCATTTGAATCTCAAGCTTTACCAGTGTTTGTGTGTGCTCGTTATTTACATTTGTCAGTTATCTTGTAAAAGCTTAGTAATGGTTTAATATAGCAAGTTAAAAGTTTACTGCAAAATAATTATCCTGGCTGTTGATGGTAGCCAAAACTGAAAATACACTACAATGTGTAGTATGTGGACACTGGGCAGCTCTGCAGATTATTGTCCCAAATGAAGAGTATTGTAGGTGTACAGCATGCAAAGACATTTTAGCCAACTGTGTATCCAATCCTATGGCACACAACCATATGGGAAAGACCATTTTCTATTTCTCTGTGCATGGTTTAATAAGTATGATGGGGAGGAACTTCTGACCCCAAATAAATTGAATACCTTTGAGGTGAATTAGAAAGCTAATTGCCAGCCAGTCTCATCCAACATTACCTGACCTTCTTTTGTTCGCAAGGGCACACATTTCCAAAGATACACCCCAGCAGCCTATCTTGACCTTTTTGACATAAAGGGACCCTTGAAATACCTTTCAGGTCTTTAGGGAGCCCCTGCTATAATTACTGTATTCACACTATATTAGCATATATAAGATGGTCAACAGGAAAAAGTCACAAACTGCTCATTGCTCAAGGAATCCCTAACAACCTCTGCAGGAAGCCTGTTTGAAAAACACTGGTGTAGCTCCTGCTCCTGTAAGGGTCTCCATACTAATGGCATCGACAAACTGAATTACACTTTTGACTATAGAATGGAAGCCAGCTATTGATTCATTGGCGGTATACAGAAGGCCTAACCCTGCACGTTTGTATAGTAGGAATGCTCAAGGTTTAATTATACCATGCATCAAATCTGTCATTTTTAGTTGAATTCTAGAACTATACAGAACAAGTATAAACAGTACTTTTCCCAGATTTGAATGTCAAAGAGTGCCAATGTTTTTTTTATATAACTTCACTAGACACTTTATTGGGTAGTACACATGTTCAACTGCTTGTTAGCACAAACATATGAATGCATAATACATTGAACCTTAAAACAAATGGGCTACGGCAGAAGGGGAGTGAACTAGGTGTCCCCCTTGTCAGCTAGGCATCCCAGGCTTCAATTCGCATAGTCTCACCAAAACTGGACATGAGATGACTGGAACTCGGCCTGGACTGATGAGTCTTAATTCCTGTTGCAACATTTGAATAGTAGGGTCCAATTTTAGCATCAATAACATGCAAGCATGGATCCAGCCTGACTTTTTTTAATGGTTCAGGCTGGTGCAGAAGGTTTAGTGGTGTAGGGGATATTTTTTGGCACACTTTGGATCCCTTAGTACCAAATGAGTATCATTTAAATGTCACACTCTACCTCAGTATCCCCCACATTATTTTCTAGCTGATAGAGATACAGTCCATCAGCTAGAAAATGATGTCCATAAAAAGTGCAGTTGATAAAATAAATAAAACAAAAATATATAAAACGAGCATACCAGAGAACAGTCAATGAAGCATTTATGAAACCCATTCCTGACCATCTGGCATGAGCAAGACTGGCTGAATTCCCTAAATTAAACTCATAGCAAAATTTGTTTATTTTTCAATAAAATTTGCTCATAAGGAAATGGGGAGGAAAAAAATGATGTTGGTTTACAGGAGGTTTTATTAATTTCTTGAGGGCGTTAAGGTCTTTAACTTAATATAGTTCTGAGTATTTTTAATTTTTATGACTTATTTTTTTTATTGTATCTCAATACTGTGGTTCTCCTGCAATGTCTTTGAAACCTTTTGTCTTCATGTATGAGCACCAGTGACCTTTATATTTCCTTGGATAGGTTGTGGGCCTGTTCTATGCAATGAGCTTTGACGTGGATGCTTACAGCCTTCACACGACGGGACAAGACATGAGATCAATTGGGAGAAAAAGGACCTGGTTTATTAAAGCTCTCAAAGCATGGAGAAGATAGACGATTATAGATGAACCTAGGTGATCCAGCAAACCTGGAATCGATCTGATCCTTGGCTGAAAATGTTTGCCAACTAATCACAAATGATTTTTAAGAAATCCAAGACAGGTTTACCTATGATAGTCTACTTTCTCCAGTCTAGGAATAAGGACCTTCATCACAAATTACCAGGTATTATTTATATAAAATCTGTAGATTTTAAAATGCTGAAAGTTACCATTTAGCTCTTTCATACCCAAATGAACTGACCCTGCCTTATTTTTCATTTATTGGATTCTGTTCTTTCAATCATGGAGACTGAGTATCAAGTGTACAGCTCCTTGCTCTCACCAGTCATGAGCTGATTGCATCACAGAGAGCGGATGGCATCACTGGATCTAAAATCAAGTATGTAGGTGAAATAGGAAAAGTTTTTTTTGAAACCGAACTAAAGGTCCAAATTTTTGATCCGACAGGGCGTTATTGAAGAAAGGGACAGGAGGTGTCCTTTCTGCAATAACTTGTCTTCCTGCTTGATCACTCTTGGGAACAATACCCAACAATCTCATCTTCCCCTGTGCTTCCTTGGACTGAATGAACTCCTGCACACCTTAGAATAGAATTATGTCATCCTGGCCCGGCCAATCAGGATGGCTGAAGGAAATGTCAAAGAAGGGAAGAAGGAAGAACATGGCAGCATCCTGTGATGGATCTGAGAAATGAGATAGAAAAAGGAGGAACCAGGAAGAACAGAGTGAACCTCAGCTTTATAAAAGAACATTGGTATCAATGCATTTTTTTAACCTTTCATAACAGAGAACATCTCCCGTTATTTATTAAGTCACTGTTTTTCTGATTTAATACAAATCGTCTAACAAAACCATCTCAACTGCAACCTTTAGACCAATGACATTAACACTTGTAAGAAATCTGCAAACCTCAACACGAGTCAAGATGGAGTTATTGATTGTGACAGAACACAAATTTCTGTCTCTATATAGATCTTGATTTTCAATTTAATTATGTCATGAGAAGGAAAGCTGTAGACGCACAGAGATGTAAGCAGAGACCAGACAGCTGTGAAACAGCTACATACAGCACAAATTACGAAGAAAGAGGTTACACGGGCAATAAAAGGTTATAAAATATGGATGATGTTTATGCTCCGTGTCAGCTCAGTTGAATTTTCAGGTAGTAATAATGCATGATAATTTTATGGAAATGTCAGCGGTAATATAAAATATTCCGCACAAAAAAAATGATGTCCATAAAAAGTGCAGTTGATGAAATAAATAAAAAAAATCCATAAAACGAGCATAACAGAGAACGGTCAATGAAGCATTTATAAAACCCATTCCTGACCATCTGGCATGAGCAAGACTGGATGAATTCCCTACAATAAACTCCTAGCAAAATTTGATGATTTTTCAATAAAATTTGCTCATAAGGAAATGGGGAGGAAAAAAATGATGTTGGTCTACAGGGGGTTTTAATAATTTCTTGAGGCCATTAAGGTCTTTAACTTAATATTGTTCTGAGTATTTTAACACTTTCAAATGTGATTTTTATGCTTATTTGTTTTATTGTATCTCGATACTGTGGTTCTCCTGCAGTGCCTTTGAAACCTCTTGTCTTGATGTATGAGCACCAATGACCTGTATATTTCCTTGGATGGGTTGTGGGCCTGTTCTATGCAATGAGTTTTGATGTGGATGCTTACAGTCTTCAGAAGCACACATGACGGGACAAGACATGAGACCGATTGGGAGACAATGGACCTGTTTTATTAAAGCTCTCAAAGCATGGAGAAGATAGACAAATATAGATGAACTTAGGTGATCCAGCAAACCTGGAATAGATCTGATCTATGGCTGAAAACATTTGCCTGCTAATCACAAATGATTTTTAAGAAATGCATTACAAGTTTACCCATGATAGTCTACTTTCTCCAGTCTAGGTTATCTTTAGTTAATCAGGCCCAATGATTGCGCTGTCACTCCATAATAGGAATAAGGACAAATCATCACAAATTACTAGGTATTATTTAAATCAAATCTTTAAATTCTAAAGATTTTAAAATGCTGAAGGTTACTTGTCAAACATGCCCCACAATCATTAAATTTGATCAAAAAAACCCAATTAAAAATTCATTAAGCAAGAGTGGGCCAGTTAATGAGAATGCAGTAAATACATTCAACCCCTTTACATCCTTCATATTGCACACATGCAACATTTATTATGTTTTAGAACATTCTTATAATCCTCCATATTTTTCAGCACTGGTATTACAGCAATTGAAAATGAATGGATTAAAACATACTTGGAAGTCATTTTGGTAGGGTAACCAGGGTAATTGAGGAAAATGCATACAATTAGGCTAATTATGTTTTGAAATTGTTTTTTAAATCTTCTTTTCGAAAATATTTGATATCTCCAGCTGAGCTGCATCTCTTGGGTATGAATGAGTGAGTGATTAATACATATAGTTAATTTAGTGATATTAATGAGGAAAATCCTTTAGTAATTATAGGAAGTTTTGCAGTCTGAGGCTTTTTTACTTCTTCTCAGTGGGTTTGACTCTGTAATGAATGTTGTATTTCGGATCTCATGTCCTTCCACTTTTCTTTTTTTCTTTGTTTCTTCATTCTCCATAGGTTACAACGTTTAATTGTTCATTGCAATGAATAAAGCTAACACGCACCATTATTGGTATTGGTATTGGTTTTGGTTCTGTAAAGCTAAATTTATTTAGCAACCCACTACAATGGAACCAAGGATATGCAGACATTATGAGGACCTTTTTATTGCCCGGCATACCTAAGCTCAGGTTTTTTACTGCTTATGCCAGCTATGTTAGAGTGTACTTTACAGTCAGAATCAGATGAACTGAGGTCTAAATTATGTTTTGTTTTTTTTAATAAGCCTAGCCAATCTAACCAGGAGCTTGTCCTAGTGGGGTGATCGGAAAGGATGATAAATATATTACAATATATAACAACTTTTACAATCTTTGCAGGTCTCTGTAGTACTGGCCATCGAGATAAAGGGCTGAGTTTTGTAAAGGTTTTGGGGCATAGGCTTTGAGCTGAAAGAATATTCCCTTAGGGAAGATCCTGGCATATAATACAAGGAGAGTAATATTTTTGACCCTAAACACCTGTACTTGCTTTTCATTTAGAGAAACAGCTAGTGATGAATTGCCTGAAGGAGAAGTTGACAGGAACCCTCTAAGCTCTGAATTTGGTACCACAAGAGGCTTGGGGCTCGAGACGATCCTGACATGTGTCATCAGAGAGATCTGTGAATGACCATGATACAAGTGAAGGGTGGAGAACACAGCAGGGTGTTACTTGCTCATTACCCCCCTTCCCTTGCCATAAAATTGTGTGAAGTGCACTTGTTTGTTCATCTGTCACTCTTTTGCCAATGGAAACGATCATGAATAACAGTTCAGTTCGTAACTGAATGCGTGTGCATAGTCAAAGAGCTGTGAGTTGCTTTAGGCCAACAAAGGACCCGATTTATCAAAGCTCAGCAGGACTGGAGAAGATAGACTATCAAGGGTGAACCTGAGTGACCCAGCAAACCTAGAAAGGATCCAGTCCAGGATTGAAAACATCCTGCCAAAAATTGGCAAATATTTTAAAGAATTCTATTCCAAGATTGCTGGATCAACTAGCTTCTTACATGATAATCATTGTTCTGCGGTTTTGGAGCGCTTTACTAAATTAGGTTCACAGTCTCTGAAAATGTAATATGCCTTTAAAGGGGATTAGAAATTAGCTTGAGTTTCGAAACTGCTTAGGTCTGAGGTATCCTCATTGTTCTTCATCTTCCTTCCAGTATCAGAACTGGCTTACATAACCAATGACAAGTAAAATATTACAGCAAAATGATAAGTAATACCATTCATATTCCACTTTATACAAAATACACAATTTTGATAACATACCTTTTCTTTTACAATCATCAACAAAGTTGCATCACACAGTGCAAATACTACTCATATGCAAATGTTAACAATAAATACCCTAAAATATTACCATTTAATCCACATGGCTTGTTTGCAGTATCTGCTAGGTCTCGGCGATACCGTTGAGGCTCCCGCGTTTCTCTCTTGTAGATTATGTGCTTATGCTGCCTTCCTGCTGCGCTGGTATTATACAAAGGTTCAATAAAATAATCTCCATGGGGAAGACGGAAAAAGCCAGCCTGGAAAAGACATTTATATGAGAAATGTAAATTACTCACAGAGCATGGGAAAAAAGAAACTGATTCAGAATAACGTCAGACAGTAAAAAACACAATGTACACCTAGGTATTTATCTTACATATTTTATTTATGACATATCATATTTGATTAGTTGTTGTATTGTGATAGTTTGTGGTTAGCGTATTACTAATTTTACCTGGAAATAGTTTTTTCTGTCTTTGTAATCAACATTACAAGGGCAATAGGTAGGTGAAATCTCCCCAATAGAAAAAGATTAGGAGATACCTTGGGCTACAGAATAATGTCCCAGTTTAATGGTTCAAAATTCCTCATAAAAAAATGTAATGAAAATCATTACATAGCCTTTATGCCAGTCAGAAGAATTCCAAACAGTCCATAATCTTGAGGGATAGACAAGCCAAAAATCTATTACATCATAATTCATGGCTTAGTGGCAAGCACTATTGTCTTCCAATAATAGGGTCCTAAAACAGGATAAGCATAAAGTCCTAATACAGGACTTTATGTGAAAGGATTTTTGTGTAATTCCCTCCAGGTTTATGTCAGTTTCCTTGTGCATCTCAAAAACAAAATGTTGGGTTGATTGGCTTTTGCCCAAATTGGCCTTATGCTATGTTAGTGACGTATGATAAATGTAGGGACACAAAGTTGTTGATATTGAGTTGAATAAATAAAAAGTAAGTGCATGATCTGTAAAAAAGGCAAGAAGAATGAGCCTTGGATTTAGCTTTACATCAAATGGGAAGGCTTGGCGATAGTTGTAATGAATTTTAACAACAAAAATTGCCCCGGTTTTGTCTTCGTGAATTTTTCACAAATTATTTTTGTTGCTTTATGGTGCTATCATTAAAAAGCGGTTAGTATATTTTGTGCATGTTTTAAACCTTGAGTTTCTTTTTATAATCTTGAGAATTTCCCATTTCAATAAATATTGTTTGTCTTGCAATGACTAGAATGGGTGATTATCATTTTAAGGCTAATTCCCTGCATTTCCTACATTATTCATGAATTAAACATACTGTATAATGTGTGCATTCAGTAAATAAACTGAATAAGGGCTAGAATACTTGGATGCTTTTAATGTTATGCCACTTATTTAAAGTGAATTTAAGTGAACTTAATAGGTTAGTGGTGGTGCAATAATAATTCCACATGTATTTCACTTGCAGCAATGAAGGGTTCAATTGCGTTAGTGTCAGTGAAATTTACCCCACATTGATGTCAGTTATCACAATAATTGCCCCCATCTTGGGTCAATTTATTAATGATCACCTGCTCATTGTGGTCAGCATAGCAATATTAACTTTCTCATTTGAGACTAGGACTATATTCAGGTGAAATGAACTCTACCTTAGGTTTCTTTTTTTTTCTCAGTGTCAGATGCTGGAACACAGTAAGTTTTTCAACCGTGGTACCCCCACGGCTGCTCTGAAGTGTCCCAGCTGGTGGCCATCGGGTGGCAGAAATAACTGAGGACATGGAGGAAGGACTGAGAGCTTGCATGCCATCAGTTGGGTACCAAGATGTAAGCTCTAAAATGTTTTTGTATGTCTTGTTACTTCTACACCATCACAGTATCAAACACTGTTTATTCTGTTCAGAGATGTCATTTGCACTAGCAAGGAGAACTAAGAGATAGCTGCAGCCCCTGCATCCCTTTAACCGTGCAGCCTCATGTATTTTATCGGCATCCCCAGCACCGCTCTTTAAGGCTCTGCACAGCTGAAAGAGATTTTATAGTCTGTCTGCTCCCAGTCACCAATGCTTGTTGTAGTGTTAAGCTAGGCTGACTTGTTGCTGGTGTGTATTTGGCCAATTTACTGTTTCTGCCTGTTTCTGCCCCTATGAGTTTATTCTGCCCGGACCGACCTTTTGCGCGTGACTCCGACTTAACTTGTGTTTTGCACTTGTGTACCTTGTCTGGTGGACGGATTACCTGTGAATGACCTGGCTCTATATTTTGGACTTGTCTCTGTAGGAATCTTGGTACTGCTTTATCTGTGGGCTCGTGGTCCTCTGCCAGCACATGCCCAGAGGGCATGATGTCCTGGGGGCAATAGTGCCATGGAGGACGCAACCTGTCTCCCATTATTGAGCAGGGGCTTGCTGAAGGTGAAGACTGCGGGGTTAGATTGGGGGACTGGCATCTGGGGAGTACTGGTGCTGACCGAGGTCTTACATTTACAAACAAATGTTTTAATACCTTTACCTTTTTACAAGTAACAACTATCCAAGATGAAATTTCCTTTGCTTTGGAGTGATTTTCTTTTACATACTGCTTTTTCTCCAGGACATGAAATAAGGTAAAATCTTCCCAGTGAAAAGTAAGCACAAATTATTAGGTACTAAGCATTAAGTATACAAAAAAGAAAGGGAAAAAGAAATACAAAGAACACCAAAATAAACTAACCTAAATACACAAAAAAACAAAAAAGGATTTTGAGTTTTCACTTGCAGCCAACTTTTTAGCTGGTAATAATAGGTATTAATAGAACTTATGTGCCAATTGCCAATAATTGTGATACAGAGAAATAAGAACTAAAAATAGAGGTACCCTTTGTGTAAAATAAGTGTGTCACTGTAGAAAGCACACAAATAATAAGAAGCGGGACACCTTAGGATCTCACACATTCAGTACTATTAATCTTGCCAAGTGCTGTTGATTCCCTTTTCTTTTAAATCATATTCCTTTTTTTGGCTCACAGTGTGTTCCCATTTCCTACCTCTATAATTCTACTTAATAAGTTTGACCTTTAAAAATCGAATGGCTATTTGGGGAAGTCTTAAATTTTATTAAAACATTTATATAGTTTCAGTATTGCTTGCTGAATTACTTGATAAATAGAATAATTTAGGCCATAAATCCATTAAAAAAAAAAAAAGAAAGTTCTGTCAAATGCTGTCTGTGTCTAATAGAACATATTTCCGCGTGCTGCCTGTTCTGACATCCATTAACTGGATCCTCTCACTACCTGTATTGCAGATTTCTCTCTCACATTTTTTTCTAGCTAATTTTTATGTTAATGTTTTTAATATATACACACACACACACGCACACATATATGTATAATTTTTTATATTATTTATTTATTATTACTATATATTCATTTATTATATACTTAAACCCCAGGGTTTACAATTGTTGATGCTAAATGGGTGGTATTTAATCTTATGAACAAATTCCTGCTGTTAGCATATGCATGAATGGCAAATCTTTTCAAAACAGCATATTTTTTAATACCTTAAAAGCTTTCCCTCAGCTTGACGGAGGTGGTATTACCTTGGGCTGAGAGTCATCAGTCATCTGCAGGCAGAGGAAAGCTTTTAAATTTCCTCTCCTTCATGGATTAGACACAACATTGTACACGCAACCTCTCTGGGGTAAAAAAATAGCTTTAAAAATTTTGTGCAGATCATTTACCTAAATAATAAAGCAGCTGCATAAAAATTTAGTTAAGAAAAGGAATTCACTTCTACAATAGTGTAAAAAGTTGTGAGGTCAAAGACCCCAGCTTGCATGATGTCTGCCTTCACCTTACAAACCTAATAAGGACTAAAAGAAGAATAGAAAAGTTTGATTGGGGGTTGTGCTGGATATCTGGGACTTCTTCCTAATGAAGGGAAGAACTGGAGATGGTGCCAATATAGCAGTGAGGTCTCTCCAAACCATGCTTGTGAAGTGTGTGATCATTTCTAATAGCCAACAGAATCATTTCATCCAGAGTCTTTGGCATGGGATAGTTAATCAGGACGTCCTTGATGGCATCAGATAAACCCCAACAAAACTGACTCCTAAGTGCGGAATCATTCTATTGGGAACTGACAGCTCAGCGGCGTAACTCCTTATACAGGATTCCCATAAAAAAGTTGTTCACAGAGGAGAGGGCTGGGTCCCTTGTGGCATGTTAAAAGCTTATGTCTGAGAGTCTCCATAGAGAAGAGATATGACTAGGCCTACTTTCTGAGTATCTGTGTCCGATGAGGGTGGTCGCACCCATAAATATAATCTACAAGAATGCATGAAGTTGTCAAACTTGTGGCACTTAACAGAATTTTTCTCAATCAATGGAACTTTGGGTTCAACAGGAGTGGTAGCTGCCACAGCATGGGAGGAGTCTTGTTTTTGAATCTCTTGCATGGTTACTCGCTGTGCCAGTTGGTTCACCTGTTCGGAGCCTGATTTGTTCTTGTAAATCCTCCATGCTATTGGACGGTATTTCATGTTTTTGGTCTGTTGTAATGTAAGGCCCTGGTCAGCACCAGTCCTCACCAGACACCAGTCCCCCAATCTAACACCGCAGTCTTCACCTTTAGTAAGCCCTGCTCAGCCTCAGGAAATAGGTTGCGTCTCCCAGGACTCGGTTACCCCCAGGACTTACTACACAAAAGATGGTGTCTGGGGATGGGCTGGCAGCCGATGAGGAGCCCACAGATGACAGTACAAGAATATCAGGTGATACAAAATACAAACCGGGGTCAAACCGTGTTATCAGTCCATCCAGGCTGAGATCGATAAAATGTCAGGGACCAAAAGTCAGCAATAGGAAACACACAAATCTCTCCAGCACAGATTACAGCTAATGATACAACATGCACAGAGGACTGGAAGCGGAGTGGCTATAAAGTCTCAGCAGCCAATGACAGCAAGGGATTACACAGGAACCAATAATCAGCTGCAGCAAAGCTCCAAATTCCCCTCAGCTGTGCAATCTCAGAGCAGGGAATGCCAAGAGGAAAAACACATCTATAGAGAGACAAGGATGCTGCAACCCGCAGAGCACGAATCCTAAAACTCCTCTGCAGCCGCCGGAGGGAATTAGCCAAGCGCTCTCCTGCCGTTTGTGGGATCATTGGCCCAAAGAGCGCTTCCTAAGATATATTTGTCATGTTTTTTTTTTATATACCTATAAGAAAAATAGAACATGAAAAAACAAATATTAGGGGTATGAATCTTGAATTTGCCCCCGCTGACTTGCTGTTCTCTCTATCCTTACCTCACAACTTGCTAAGGCCAGAACCTTTACATCACGCATCAAGATGCCTCACTATTTGCTAATCCTGGACCACTTACAGTTTGTTCAGATTGGCATTGAAAAGCCTTATGGTTTCCTACTCCCTGGTGCCTATTTTCAATTGCCCGGCACATCGAGTGGTCTCAGGATTTTTTGCAGGCGTTCTGGTGCTGTTGTGGAGCTGTGCAGCTTTCTGGCACATTGTAAAGGGGTTAAAAGGAAGCAGTTGGAATGGCAGCCTGTCCTGAGATGCCTTATAAATATATAAAAAAATCTTCTTTAAAAAAAGGTATTTTATTGTGTTCATTGTAAAGATAACCAGTGCTTTGGAGTAGTTGAGGACTGGTTGACAGCGGTGAATCACAGAAGTACTGCTTGCAAAAAAATTAGTTTGAACTAACCCACACTCACTAATTATTGAATTGTGGATTACAGGTCCCCTTTATAAAACTAGGATTGTCCTTTATACTGTTGTTTAATCTTTTCAAGGAGCTTCATTATCTAACATCCATAAAAACAGATTAGCTGTTTAATTATTCATAAGGATTTGATTGTAGTCTTTTATTCAGTCATTTGAAATGGTTATTATGATACCAGAATTCATTTCATTATCTGTAGGAGTAATTGGAAGCCTCTGTATTCCTTTGCATCTACTTATTCAGAATCTTCAACTTTTTTCTTACGAATGCCGCTGATGTGAGTCAAGTCACTACAACCAGCATAAATATGTGCCAACTAATATGGAGGTAATTACGAAAATAAAGGATAATTAGGAGCTTCACGCTCTAATAGAACACACCTATAGGAATTGCTTTACAGAATATATGTAAAGTGATATACATACCTAATCATAATGTTGTATATAATAGTGTAACAAAATGTGACAATGGAATGGATTTGATTTGACATAAGGAATATAGGCTGTGACCTTGCAAAGAAAAATTCCCCTGGCTTGGTAAACCTGGTGAAAATTCACTTTGCAAATTTAGATTTAGATTTTTGCTTGTACATGATTGAATGGTTGATTGCTGCAGTCAGCCCTACATGTCTTCCTATTAGTCTGTTAGTGAATGTTACAGCTGGCTACATCTATTGAAAATGTTCTCATCCTCATCTAAGTCCTTAATGCCTAATAGATTACAATATACACTTATATTGACCTTTAGCTATTATGCGGCATGAAGACAAAATATATCTAATTGTACAACCAAAGTTGAAAAATGATTTACTCACTTTTCCACATATAGACTATAGTGTCACAATAAAATATAGGTAAATGACTATTCTCCAATCACAAAACTCTCTCTGCTGATTTTGATTTCTGATTGTGTCTGTATACAAACTCTATATAGCTGTTGTGCATGGAGTTCATTATTGTTTCTTAGTGGTCGCCAGTCTTTTGGACCTCACTGACCATTATATTTACGGATTCCGGAATGCACATGCATCGGGATCCATGTGTCACTCAAAGGGGAAGAAACTTCCTCCAGAGTGATGTCATGATGCCAGAACTTGCTCATTGTCCCATCCCAGGTCTATTATTATTATTATACAGTATTAATATAGCACCATCATATTATGCAGCGCTGTACAAAGTCCATAGTTGTGTCACTAACTGTCCCTCAAAGGAGCTCACAATCTAATGTCCCTACTATAGTCATACGTCATCTAAGGTCAATTGTTAGGGAGAAGCCAATTAACCTCACTGCATGTTTTTGCGATGTGGGAGGAAACCAGAGTACCCGGAGGAAACCCACGAGACACAGGGAGAGCCTGCAAACTCCATGCAGATAATGTCCTGGCTGGGGATCGAACCTGGGACCTAGTGCTGCAAAGGCCGGAGTGCTAACCTCTTAGCCACTGCTGCCCAAGTCTCAAGTGGGCGGGTTGTGGCCAGAGACACAATTCACCCACCGCCCTAAGCCTGCGAACCATACAGGGTACATGGTCAACAGGTCTGGCTGCTGCACCCCTTTCCAGGTGGGTCTTTCTCCTAGCCCCGCTGGGGGGGTGCACCAGCCAGAGCTGCGGACCTTCGCGACCACTATCCTAAAGTGTAATGTAACAATTCCAAATAATCTGTAAGAAGCATTACAGGACACACAAGTCTGCGGAAGAAACCCCAGCATGCTATTCAGTAGCAGGAACACAATTAGAATGTTGGATACAAGTAGCAGCAATAGATGCATTTGAGATTACATTTGGCCAACGGAAAATAAACAGCATCTGCCTATACAAGTCAATTCTTTTTAGTATGCTGCCCATAGTCATAGGGTAATTTTAATGTACACTCTTAAAATTAAAACCTTGTAATGGCTACAAGGGGCACAGCCTACTTACCTAATTTTTGGTTGTGCTGCAATGTACCAGTCTATACCAGTAATTTTGTGATCTGAGAACCCTTGCTTGTTGCAATGCACATCTACTGCAGATTACACACAAAATAATACTAAGGTACAGTATTTCTCAGACTGCTAACATTATGACGTAAAAGGTGATACAAGACACAAGGACATACCAAAGTCATAATAGAACCTGGGCTACATAGCCCTGTAAGGTACGTTTAGAATTCTGGCTTTAAAGGAGGTTGACCCAGCAGTGCAGAGAACGCAGACCCCCCTTGCAGAATCCCTGAAAGCCATACAACGTCAGTTCCAGGATACATGTAATGGTAGCAGATGTTAGGATACTGAAATGCCTTGGATTGTAAGCTCTATTCGGCAGGGCACTCTCTTCCTGTGTCATGGATTGTAATTCTCTATTATGTAAGTTTGTCATCTGCAACCTCTATTTATTGTAAAACACTGCGTAATATGTTTGCATTTTAAAGGTTAATTATATAATAAAAAAATGAAATATTGTGAAATATGCATTGGCTAGACAGCTAGAGGGGTATCCATGACACAAATCCACTTTTATAAACAACTTGATACCAATACAAAGGAGATATCACGTCCAGATAATTTTCTGGCTCAGGTAGATGTTTCTCGGGGGTTTTAATGTGTCTGGCAGAATGAATGTTAACTTGATAAAATACAAAGCCCTCAGCGGCACTGATGAGAGCGCTGAGCGGTATTGACATGAGAAGGATACTGTAAAGGCCTTCAGGGGTTTCTTAGTGACTCAACATCTTAGATAATTAAAGTTAAACACTCCTTATCTGCCCTGAGGCCATGTGTCACAGCAGCATGCTGACAATGAGCAGATCGCTTTGTATAATAGTGCCTTTACCATAGACATATAGTATTTTTCCACTCAATTAAGGAGCAAAGGGCTCTGACGTGAGAAAGATAGGAATAACAGATCTGCTTTGCAAACCCCCACCTAACTCACATAAATAAAAATGTTATCCAAACAAATGGAAGGAAAGAAAAAGGGGAGGAAGAAGTGGAGAAGAGCAAAGACAAAAAAACACTTGCTGGTTTAGTAAATTATTTTTTGAAAATTTATTGTTCTTGATCTGAGTAATTAAGGTTTGTCCTGTGCTGAGTTACTATGTATTTATGGGTTTCTCTTTATTACCATGAAAGATGAAAAGGTCTTTCTAAGCAGAACTCATCTCTGAAAAAAAAGTATGCTAAGCTAAGCACACCAATTGTGTTATCTTTATTGTCCATTTTGTGGAAATAGTCATTTATTGTCTATTTATTGGAAATAGTCATTTATTGTCCATTTATTGGAAATAGTCATTTATTGTCCATTTATTGGAAATAGATAGGAATTTTGATTTATAGAAAATTTTAAATGTGATATGCAGGTAAATCACAAAAGTGTATGCACAATGTTTGTTTACTATATGTTTATACTATAGGGTATATTATTATATAATATTATATTAATATATATATATATATATACTGTATTATATAATATATACTATAGGTTACTATAAATTTTCACTATGTTAATGAATGTACTGAAAAAAATACCCATAACTTTTGTAGTTGTTCTTATTTTACTAAATGCAATGCTATATGCAGCACAAAATACACAAATGTGTTACACACATTTTTTTACTGTGCATGGATGCTGCTTCATTCCTATGACCACAGTGAGCACAGCAAACCCACAGGAATCAATGTGGATTCAGTACAGACGTTCAGTAATAACATTTTCTCTGGAAATGCTGTGCAAAACCAGGCAGTGCCCCATAGGATAAATAGCTAGATCAGGGAGGAAGATAGGAATTTGACTAGGTGGGCTACACTAAAGGGGGTATGGGGGTGATTAATAAATGGTAACCATGCCAATGTTAAAGCTGTCTTTTAAATTAAATACCATACAATTTTTAGTAACATAAACCTTTACAATAACAAGTAAAGAATTAAACATGAATTCCTTTGTTATCCCGTTTACTTGTCCAGAATTTTGTGAAAATTCTTGATTCTTTCACTTTAGATCCTACTATGCTTCCTTTAGCAAGGTCTATTGTGCCACATTGTATTTCAGTTTATGTATTTTTGTTATGAATACACATTGGACATTAGCAGGGATTATGTTCTAAAGTTTTCATTTGAAGATATTTTCTTTTCCTTCTTCTGCTTCTTTAAAATTATTATATAAAAGTAAAGAATGAATTCCAGTAATGATAACACTGTTTGTGATACGCTTTTATATTATGACCTCTTTGTCTTTAACATGGCAGACATTGCACAGTCCTGATAACCCTATATTTAGAATAAACCTTCATCTGCACATCGGTAGAGTAATCAAAGAAAAGCAAGATGAAAGAGAAGCTTCCTAACATTACTGAAAGTGGATGGATCATTAACCTTGAATTACAGCTATCCTTTTCTTGATGCGTTGAATGAAATTACAATGGAATGTGACAACTTTCACATACACATCATTTTAATCCTTTGTGTTGTACAGGACCTGTCACAGCTTGTTACTGATAGACTCCAGCTTCATATCTAAGATTTACATACATTTATCATCCCGGGAAATGCATGGATTAATAATATGATAATCGAAAAATATAAAATTTTAAACACCATCAATTTAAAGTCTAAGTAGGAAAGTGTGTCAATATGATTTTTACTTGACTAAATTCAACCAAATAAACCAATTTCTGCATTACAGTCAAGAGTCACCTGCCATGTTTCACAAGCATTTTTGTGTGTATTGCCAGTGCAAGAAATTGCCACTATTCTACAGGGGCACAAAAACAAAAGTGCACAACTGAAAAATATTGGTACCACTGAAAACGTGGTATGCCTGCAGTGTTACCTTGTATGATATATATATCCACACAATCATGAGAAAAGGACACCCTTGTTCAATTTTAAGGCTTTGCATATCATGACATAATAAAAAAGTGGACAAGCACCTTATGCTGCAACATTGTATGTAATGCTATTTGTAAAAAGGGTGGTGAGTAGATCTATTACAGACCATTAACAAGAACAGCTTTGGAGATCCTGGAGGAAAACTGTGGGCATGTGAAGTATTCATTTATAAGATATTCTTCATCAGGTATTACAGTGTTAAGTATTTTACTCATACCTATTATTTAAAGTAAACCAGTGCTTAGTACAGCTTTATATCAGCAATAGCAACATGTTGAGAAATAGCTGGGAAATTTTGCCTTCAATAGATTCAAACAGATTATAAAAGTTTACCATAGAGGAAATTCTATTTTTTTCATCCTTCTAGGAATAAGAACTTTAGCTCATTTTAGCAAAATGTAATTTAGTCAAGGGGAGACCAATTTCCCTAAAAAGGTTACATTTATTTTGTAAGAATTTCTCTTCTTATCCCTAACCAACAACTGCAGATTGTATAGCCGTCGCCATAATTTGCCTATACTTCCCAGTGGCAGATTGCCACTGTATTACCAGGCACTTCATGGCACTGTAAGAGGTTAACAAAGGGATGAGGGTAATATTTTAAAGCAAACCTAGAACCAAAATATTTTCTCCAGTCTTTATCCTCCCTCTCTGGGTTGCATAATTATTTTTAAATATGTAGTAAATATCCTCAGTGGGGCTCCCCTCACCTCCTTGACAAGGAGAGAATTTTGTAGCCCTTGGATGGCCTCCAAAAAGCTTTAGAACAGTCTATACTGCACATCAACAGTGATAGGATCATAGGACTCATAAGTATTTATTTGAAAATATGTAAACGAGGGGGTGCTGAGAAGTTCCTGGCTTTGCCCAGAAAGAAGAGAGCCAGAGTTATGAAATAACACATTTATTCAACATATCCCCCCCCCTGAGACTGATGCACTTGGTACAGTGTAGTTGGTTGGGCAGCATTTATGAAGTCAGAAAACATTGCCCCTTCAGGTGTTTCTTCAAATTCGGGAATAGATATTAGTCCAAAAGGGCCAGGTAAGGTGAGTAGAGGGGATGGTGGACCAATTGGAAACCCAAGGTGTTCAATTTGGCAGCCACAGCGTTTGACATGTGCGCAGGTGCATTGTCCTGCAAAAAAAGAAACCTTTTGGTAAACTTTCCACGGCATTACGTCTTAATTGCCTCCTTCAGCTGGTCCAGGAGGTTAGCATAATACTGTCCAGTGATACTAGAGCCCTGAGGTAGATAGTCCATCAACAGAATACCATCTTTGTCCCAGAAAACAGAGGCCATTACTTTTTTGGCTGATTTCTGGGTTTGGAACTTCTTTGGCCGCAGGAACCCACTGTGGCGCTATTCCTTTGACTGTTCCTTGGTTTGAGGATCATAGATGTGAAGCCAGGTTTCATCCTCAGTCACTAACCTAGCCGAAAAGTCCTGCGCAGCTTCAAAATGGGCCAAAACGGCTTTGGCTTTGGATGCTTTAACTCGTTCCTTCTTCTGATCACTATTTAAACGTTTCGGCACCCACTTCGCTGAAAGCTTGCGCATGTCTAGGATAGTGGTGATAAACCCAACACGCTCCCGTGAGATGTCAAGTATCTGGGCTATCTTTTTTGTGGATATTCGCCAGTCCTCAATAATCAGCTCATGGATAGCATCACAGGTTGCTGGGTCAGTTGGGGTTGTGGCCCACTGTGGGGCTCATCTTCAACGATGAAATGCCCAGTCTTGAAACAAGATATCCAGGTTTTGAAAGTGCTGTAGGAAGGAGACTTCTCCCCCAGTGTTTGTGACATCTCAGTCCTTTGCTGACTTTCCCTGGAGAAACAAAAACTTCATGACGGCCCGTAAATCCAACAACGTGAAACTTGCTTGTGCCTCTGCCATCACAGCTTCTCACTAAAAGAAAAAACAGTTTTAAGAAAGGCCTGTTATGGATCAGGGACAGGTGAGTACAACAGAATAATCTCAGGGTTTTATTAGAATCTGTTGGTGTTGCGTGGCATTTATACATTTTCTTTACATATTTTGTCTTTGTGACAATGGTCACCAGAACAAAGTATCTTTGCACAAGTTCAGTGCCTTTGCTGATTGGTAGCCATTGTGGTTAATACATTTTGCAAAAAATTTTTACTGGAAAACTGGAATTGAAAAAAAACTGCACAGCTTTTGTAAACTTTGCAAATCCAAGTAAACTCTAGCACAAGTGTATGCAAACACTTGAAAAAGTCTAGTGGTTACTGCTTGTGACCGTTTCTGGACACCTAGCAGTTTTTAGCAGGTGCTGAAGAGCATAAAAGCCTAGCAGTTGTTGGGACTGAATAAATCCCTGCACGCCTGTGCAGGATTTTTGTCATTCTGGCTTGACCCATCAAGGTGGATGAAGTCTGCAACTAGGAAGAGAAGAGGGAATACAGCAGTGCAATGGAATGGGGATAAAAATAACAGGGTTTAGTTCCATTTAAAGCTGTTTCCTAGGATATCAAAGAGTATTGGGGTCCTAGAATAGGGGATTATAATCTGATCAACCCACCAATTTTGAAGGATAACAATTTTGTGTTAAATTGTTATTTAAAAGCTCAAATAAATGGACTCACAAGTTTGTAAACAGAAGTTACATTTCTAAAAAACTGTAATTCAGAGCATCAATGAGCCAGTAACTGGTGGGGTTAATCACTTCACCGTAACCACTGGGATGCCATCAGTACCTTAATGTGAGTTCTTCTACTGGGGTGAATGGGGGTCTCTTCAGCTACATACCACATCTCAAACAGATGAACCGATCACTCAGAAAAAATAGAAGATGAAACCTATATTTCCTTCAAACTACAGCAGTACAAATAGCAGCCACCGACCTCTGGCACAGTGTGCTGTTCTTTTTGAAGACTTCTATTTTGTACTACATCCCATAATAAAAAGCTGGGGATTTCTTGAAAAAGGTTCATAAGGTGATCTATACAACAGGGCTTTGAAGTTTAATACAGTTTAAAAACTGCACAATATAAACTTGACATGACTGTCTTTGTAAGAAGAATTGCTGTTTTCATTGTAAGTGGTAAAACATACATTATATATTTCACAGATTTTGTTGTGTCCAGGTGCTGAGGCTTTGATGAAAAATAGATCCATTTTAGATGGAGGCAGGCCTTTTTTAGGAAGACCCATATAGGCTTGTTTGGCTGCATACACACATGCAATCATTTCCGTTGGAAAGTATCTTTCACGATCCTTTTCAATGACAAACTACTGCACGATGCATTGGTACAGCACCATATCGGTACAGCACCGTTCTGTTCTATGGAGAGCGGAGGGGGAGAACGATGGAGCGGCACCCTGCTGCACGCTCTTCATTTCCATTAAGATTGTTCATCGTCCATCATCTGTGGATCCACCAGGACAATCATTCGGAAGATGGACAATGGGCTTTGTACACATGCCAGATTCCACTTTTGCCTTCAGAACTCAGGAAGCTTTAGGGATTTGGGTCCATATTGACATGTCAACATCACACAGTTGTTGTAGATTTGTTGACTTCACATCCATGATATAAATCTCCCATTCCACCACATCCATGCTCTACTAGATTGACATTTGGTGACTGTGGAGGGTATTTGAGAACAGTGAACCCATTGCCATGTTTATTAAACAAGTTCATGATTTGAGCTCTGTTGTGTTTTACTGACATCAAACGATGGGTATGCTGTGGTCATAAAGGAAAAGAATGTGTCAGCAACAATACTAAAGAATGCTGTGGCATTAAAATAATGTTCAGTTGGTACTAAGGGGCCAAAATGTGTTTGGAAAATATCCTCCAAACTATTACACAACTAGCTTGCACTGTTAACACAAGGAAGGATGGATTCATGATTTTATGTTTTTGATCTCTGAGCTTATCATCCACATGTTGCTGCAAAAAAGAAGACTCATCAGACCAGGCAATATTTCTCCAATCTTGCTGGCTAGCCTGACAATCCACCTGTACCTAGATCATTTTTTGACTAGTCAGGAGCAAGTGGGGGCAAGTGGCAGGTAAGCCTTTAATCACACCTGGCTCCCTTGCTAGTTTAGACAGATCCTCCAATTGCACCTAGGTAGCCAGCAAAGGAGCCAAGTGCAAGTGGAGGGACAGGATCCATGTGTACCCCTTTTCCTAACTGTTTAGCCCAGACCCTAGACTTTGCAATGATGGAACTTTTAGACACAGGGGAGTGGGGCTTAGGAAGTTTGAAGCTTTGATCATTCAAATGCCTTAATGTAGCCAGCACTCTGCTTTCAGTAGGTAGTCATTTACATACTCATTAAGTGTAATAGTAATTGAAAGAATAGCAGTTAGCCAGTGGCACTTTAGGGCCTCATTACTTGTGCTGACAGCTGGAATGGGATTTGTGAGAACATTTTCACATATTTTAGAAAAATGATCAAGCTTGCAAGTAGCAACTAATATGTAAATGTAGCTGATCACACATATCTATATAGGTTTAAAAATTATTCAGAACTAATTGTATCTAAAATGACCCTGAAACCACATACTGTAACAAAAAAACAAAACCAACTTTTTGCCATGTAATTATGAATTCTCACTTGGAACTCCTGTTTGTTTTTAGTGTATTACATGTCCCTGAAGCCAGAACAAGCACCTTTCCTTTGCTTTAATATAATGTGTAGGCATAATGTGATGTACTAGTGAAGGGACTTCAAAAGGAAAGCTCTATCTTGGGGAAAAAAAAGTAGAAAAGCATGATTTTAAAAGCAATCAAAGTTTCATTCAAACAAAGTTAAAACTAGATGGATAGGATACAAAATCAATCATGAGAGTTAGCAACAAATCATTACCAATTCGGTTTTTAAAAACCCTTCTCTTTACTGTAATGTTTTGTACTATTGAGGGGGTTACTCTTGGGTATTTTACCGCTGTTACCACTGTCAATACCAGGTAAACCTGACCCTCATACAATAAATGTGCATAAACTGCAAACATATATATTTTTATATATGTATAGATTTTATTTATTATATTTATATATATATTAGATATATATTTTTATATATATATATATATATATATATATATTTATATTATATATATATATATATATATATATATATATATATATATGTATGTATATTACATTTTCCTAAGCATCTACCTACCTGCGCCCTGTTTTTCTTGGACCCATCAAGTCCAGGGCTGAGAATCTCTAGCCACAAAGGGGTAAGTGCCGCATATAATATCCTGTTGCACCATGCTACCCTTTAGACATGATGTGAGTAATAGGACAGGAGATCTGCCCCTTTATGACCAAGTAGCCGATAAGTCATCTCTATAACTTGCTATGGACCTGCCGTCTGACCCTTGACCCAGCCACATGGCAAATAAAGTTCTATCCTTTTAGACCACCTCACCTGTGATAGCACAAAGTTACCTTATTTGCTGTAGGTGTAATTTGCAAACCTTTACTCATTGCTGACCTTACTTTACCTGCTGCCAGGACTCTTTTCTCTTTTTCACAGTTAAAAAGCTTTGATTGCACTGTAACAGTCTTGTGTTGGCTGAACTGGGCATGGTTAGCCTAATGGCTAGCATTCTTAGCTTTGCAGCACTGGTTCGCAGGTTTTAATCTCAGCCAGGGCACTATCTGCTAGAAGTTTGTATGTTCTCCTGTTTGCTTGGATTTTCTCCCACATAACAAAAACATGCAGTTGGCTTAATTGGCTTCCCCTTAAAATTGGCCTCAGACTATAATACTGGCATATAACTATAGCAGGGCTATTAGATTGTGAGCTCCTTTTAGGGACAGTTAGTGACATGACTTTTTAGAGGGCTGCGTAATGTGTCATTGTTATATCAATACAAGTTAATAATATTATTAATCACACTTCCCATCAAAAGAGTCCTAACACAGACTTATATTGCAGAGAAGAAGATGTGTCTGAGTACTGATTACTGTTTGCATTAAATCTGGTGTCAGTTAGACCTATTGGACTGCACAGTCATATATTATCACCATGCAGAACTCATGTAACAGTGGAGGAGGTAGGACTGCAAAAGAGAAGGTTATTAGCATGGTGTCTACCGGACAACATATTTTTTCTGTGATTACAACTGGGCTTTAAATTGTTGCAGCAAAAATGTTTTGCAAAGTGTACTGTGTTTTTCAAATATGTTACAATTTTTATAAGCAATTTATTTCTACATACTGTTAGCAAGTGTCCTATGTAATCTTTTGCACATGTTATCTAATCTGGCTGCTCTTGTGGTTTATCTAATGTGACATTTATATTGCTCAGGCATGCTATCGCAATCCCCACACCGAGCAGAGCGATATGCCATTCCTCTTGACAAATCATCACATTTGTGACTTGCTGCAGGAATTCTTTACCTTCTAATAAAAAAAAACTGATTAAAATAAGAACGTGCCAGAGACAAAGCCAAACTAATGTGAATCAATATTGTAGACGTCAGCAGTGACTTCTGCACATGTATAAGACCTTGGTTAACTGTATCTTGGACATGCAACAACTGCAGCTTTTAGGGCATTTTCAAAGCCAATATGCATTGCCAAGGCTGGAAAAAAGTTTAGAAGTTCTTTACTTCCTTCTTTTATTTTTTATTTGTTTTTTGGATTAGATGATCTAAGACAGATGCCTGTCCTGCATGGCACTGATGAATGAGCATGCTCACTTATTTCTACCCACATCTACCTCTTACGTATTCCTTACATTCAAAAGCTAAAACATATCATATAAATCAATCAAACTCTATATAGGTAAATATATACATATATATATATATATATATATATATATATATATTAGATAGGAAGGCATGACAAACTCTAGTTTCAAGTCTAGGAACTGCAGATGAAGAAACCCAATAATGTATATTGTAATCCTCCCTGTACCAGCTGTATCTAGGACATTGATTCAAACAGGTGTCATTGCATTCACAACAAATCTACAGAGCAGGATGAGATCCAGTGTGCCAGCAGTGTTTCCCTACCAATCAATGCAAAAGGCATTCTTGGCACTGAGCACCACACTAATGTACTGTGAGTTGTCTATACAGTAGTTATAGGCAGGGGGTTCCCTGAAGACCTGAAAGTTTATTTCATAGGGTTCCCCCATGTTAAAAAGGTTGAGAAACATTGGCGTAGAGGCTTGCTTTATCATTTTGAATAATTCTAAAATGGAATAATCAGATCAGTTGTTATGTTTGTGGCCATACATCAAAACATGGCCTGCAGGTCTGTAATTAATAAATTGATTCAATTAAGAAAGACACCTAAAGTAATGGTAGCAATATAATAACTGAATATCATACATATGACATCCAATTTCAAGGGACATTAAGCAAGTTAATGAATTGATAAGCTAAACTGTACCCCTTAGAGGCAGAATATGCTTTTGATTATTTAGAGAAGGCAAAGAACACACAATAGCTCATCCAATTGTACCTTTTGTTATGTAATCTGGTAACACAAGACGGAGAACTTTATCTGGGTAAAAACCTGATACAAGTAGTCCCCGGTTTAAGGACCTCCGACATACGGACGCCTCCTAGATACAAACAGAGGAGTGCCAAACGGAGGTTTAGAGGGGGTTGGGGTGGTTTTCATGACTTGCAGAAGAAACCTTTTGCTAAACACAGCTGAGGTTGTGGGGGATCTTAAGGACTGGGCTCTTTTTGCAACCCCTTCTTGTAATTCTTTATTGACCAAGACAAACTCTGCAGTTGTTTCTTTTTGCACATCAAACACAGCTTGCTCCAGAAGGTAATGAATGTCTAGGATCCAATGATATTTTTTTGTTTTGTTTGTGATTACCTGTGATTAACAGTGAGTATTTTATACAGCAACTGACACCATGCTGCCTAATAATATGTTGAGACAAACATCTGTCCTAATTGCATTTATTAAAATAATGTACCTGTTCTGACTTACATACAAATTCAACATAAGAACAAAACTACAGACCCTATCTTATATGTAACCCAGGGACTACCTGTATTTCTAAATAAAGAACAAATCTAAACATTAAATAAAATGCCACTTCAGAGTGAGTTAATAGGAAACTTCTAAGTGCACCTAAACTTTCAGCCAATGAAAAGGAAAACATTCAGAAGAAGAAACAATACTGATTGTACAAAATTAATAAATGCAAAATCAGATAATTAAAAATCTATAAACATCAATAAAAAGTATACTGAAAATATTAATATCACAAAATATTTAATTCTGTACTAAAAGCAGGTAAAAAGAAATATTATTTAATACAATCAAGTATTTATCAGAAGAGAACTTTCAAATAGAAATGTATGTTTATGTTTAACTACCTGATCATGTCTATTCTTTACAGCAATGATGCCCCTACAATGTGTCCCATACCTTACCTGTTTTTTTGGGGTGCCTGGGATGTCCACGGTGGATGTTAGGGGATCAGTGACTGGATCCCTTGGGTAGTATGAACTCTAAGCTCTGAGCATTTCTGGATTCAGAGCTGTCAAACCCAGATATCTCTGGCAAGGAAAGAAGGTATTGGAGCATAGTCAGCTTCAGCAAGGTACATTTGTGACACTAGAGTTCAAATAGACTTTTGATGCCTCCTTAAGGAGAACCTGTCAGTATGTATCACCATGTACACTGAAGTGAGAGGGAGAATAAAAAAGCCATGATTATGGTTAAAGCTCAACACCAGCTTTGTCTTTTTTCTTACACCATCTTTGTATTTTTGTGATAGGGTTTCACTAAAGGGATATTGAGGTGTCAACCCAAGACTGTTGCATCTAAGAGGATTGCCCCATCTTAACAGCTGACACCACCGAACCCACCTTCCCCCAAAACCCCATTCAAAAAACACATAGACCAATTATGGGTCATATGGCTACAGCTGTTTCTTGCCTTCCTCTGGACCAACTATGTCCTATTGGGCCTGATTGAATCGAGCTCTCCAAGGCTGGAGAGAATACACTTTCAACAGTGAAGCTGGGTGATCCAGCAAACCTGGAATGGATTTCCTTAAAGTAATTAGATATTTGTTTGCAAATGTTTTGAATCCTGGACCAGATCCATTACAGGTTTGCTGGATCACCCAGCTTCACTGATAAAAGTGTATCCTATCCAGCCTTGGAGATCTTTAATATATCAAGGCCAAAGGGTTTTATATCTGGGATATGTTTATTTCCCTAGTGGTTGAACTTGATAGACTTTTTTCAACCTGACCTACTATGTACCTAAAAATGAGATGAATAAAATTATTGATCAATGCAGAAACCTGCATTTCTGTACACAGTATTTATCAAAGGGCAGATCTTAACATATTCATGAAATAATATGCTAATGCAAAAGATTTTAATTATATAATAACAAACACATTCTAAATGTGTTCTTTGCCAGTGGCATTTCATGGGAATTCATTAATTTTATTTACAGCTGCGGAGGGTGTATTCAGCTCCTTACTGATAAACAGCAATACAAACGAAGTGTCATAATCATAGGTCATGAATCGAGAAAACAAATAAAGTAAAGTGGATAGATTGCAGTCCCAGTGCTCTGTGTAGGAGTCATGGTTCCCCATTCCCCGTCAAGATACACGCTCAAGTAAATGTAAATCGTAATTTTGAATATCTATACATTCAGTTAAAATTATTAAAATTAGTGCTACCATTGTAATTGTCTGCCATTGCTTTTACAGCTTTGCAAAAGGTTTCAGCTGGTAATTACAAGTCTGGAGAGAACCCTTCAGCTTTAACCTACTTTCCCCTAAATCTCTTTCTCTATTTTAAAAAAACTGTGAAGAAGCCTTGTCAACTCTCCATAAAATTATTAGAGACGATTGATTTTAACTAAAAAATGATCTAGAACTTCTTTACCATAGCAGACAATCAAACCGTTTCAAGATTTTGGTAAATCAACACTGACTGCCCCAGAAGCCAAATCTGACTTTGTCTTAAAGGATAAGTAAACCCAAGAGCAAACATGTAATATATTACTAATGCTGGTCCTTTGATGTGGGGCTTTATTATTGTGGGAAAATATTTTTATTTTTTCAGGCTAAGAACATCTAAATATCCATTTTGATTATGCCAGAAGTGTCCATGTTCCTGTAGTATGTATTCCTTCTTATCAGTGTATCTGTTCTTTTTAAATACATTTCTGGCCTTGCGGACCAAAAAGACCAAATGGGTTTACTACTACGGGCAATATTTAGGATCAAATATACAGTATCCTGCCTCTGCTAAAAAAGGTTCTGACCCCAATACATACATAGGTTATAAAATATAATGAGTAGTACACAATGTTTCAGTACACACATTAGTAGCTTGGTCACTGCCATTCAAAGGAATGTAATTCAAATGAATCAGGTGTATGCTGAAACATTGTGTACTACTCATTATATTTTGATTTAATACAATCAAGTTTGCCGTAAAAAAGACCCCAGCATTTTCTCTTTTCCTTGTTTGACTACTACGGCCATCCTTTGATTTCACAGAAATAGCCAATTAAAGATTCCCATTTAACTCGTGCCATGGCAACTTTAGCCTTTTCCCCACATAGGCTGTAGGACAGTCCCAGCCGCCCTGAAGACCATGAGTTACCATATATTGGCAGCACATATTTGGGATCTATTTATATTTGTTTTTATAAATATGATTTGCTATACTCTTTCATTTAAAATGTACATATTTCACTAGTTAAATACTGGGGTGTAGTGGGGCAGGCACACCGTGCTCTCACTTTTATCAGGACCCCCGTAAAGGCTCTCCCTGCATGCTCGCCACTGATAGCCTTTACTATTGCCGTGCCCGCTCTTTTTTTTTTTTGACGACTACACCCCTGGTTAAGTATAATTAGATAAAAATGTGAATTATGGATTAAAGTTGTGTAAAACTTCAAGATCCCAATGTTAAGGGGTCTTCATTATATGTTTTCCAGAAGATTTACACAACTTTAATCCATAATTCACATCATTAGTGTCCTGAAACAATGTTGTATACATGTGTGTGATTTTTATTTAGCTATTAACATAATAGTTTTGTAAATTTGTCAACATAAGCAAAACTTTTTTTCCAAAAATGCATTAAATGTATATATTATAATATATATATATATATATTATGCTATATTATTACTCATTATTTTTACTCCAGCTGGAGAGAAAACGGAATGGAAATTGCACATACTTTTCTTCAATCATGTCACTTGCATATTGGTAGGGATAGGGGGGCAGATAGGGGGGCTGACAAATTCTGTAAATGATCCCATCCATTCTATGATGCCAAAAGACCAGAGAATTCAGATAGCTATTGACGTTCAGCTCCATCTTCTGCAGGCCACTAAATCAGTGTTAGACCAGTAGACCTTTCAGCTGTGCCGGGATTGCTTGTAGCTGTAAAGGATGATCTGTCAAAGGTTTTCTGTGTAAAATCAGCTGAAAAACCATCACCCAGAAATAGAAGCTCGGATACTTGACCAAGATTTATATATATATATATATATATATATATATATATATATATATATCATGTTTTGTTCTTTAGAAACCCTATTAGGTTAGGGAAAAATTATAAAGAAATTCATCTATTCCTACTTTCAAATAGAAAAAAGCAGTAGGTGGCAATAAACTTTATTTTAGTAAATTATATATGGGAAGTAAAAATAACCTAGTAATTTGGTGTCTTGGGGGAATTGTGTAAATAACTAAATTCAGAAAAATGTTTTAAAACTTTGACCAGAAGTCCAAGTTTATAGATAAAACAGTGTTCCTAAACTGTCAGTAAAACTGGTAGTAGCTTTCAATGGCCAGTTGGTCACCAGTTTAATTCAAATCAATAAAACTGAATTGCTAACTTTTCTAAATTAAAAAAAAAAATTTTCTTGCTGGTCAAATGCTGCAAAAGGATTAGCAAATGAGCAAACCTTCATTGATTCAGACAGCAAGGGTATGATGTCATGGGAGAAAGTCATTTTTAGCAGGTGATTTACCTTTAGGCGCAGAACATTGAGTGATATGGACTTAGGAATGACTTGAATGAAAAATGTTGTATGGAGGACAGAGATGGCATAAATGGAGCTAAGGGTTCATTGGTCATTATTTATGGTGTTTATGGAAGTTTATACTATACTTGAAGTTTTTACTTTATTAACAGCAGATACATATTACAAGACCACATACATATAGAACATATGTGCGTGAAGGGGCAGAGAAGTTGAGCCAGCAAAGATAGTAATCATACATACCAGAACAGTAAAATATTTTCAAACAAGCATTTAAAAGGGTGGCCAATGGTTGGTAACAGGGTCTCCTTGACCCCACTGTCTCACTGTTGTTCTGGTCTGGGAGTGGGGAGCTTATTGGAATCTGAAGGCCCCATAATAAGGGAGCTTCATGTATCTACCCCCTCACCCTAGAGAATGAGTACAATGGTACATAATCTATTTACCTTTGCAAGGTTACAATATTGTCCAAAGATGAGATCTCGTGAGGATCCAGAATATGCATTCTTTACATGTGTGCAACCAATCCAGCTGGCTGATGTTAACACCTATCAATTTTGACCAGCTGTATTGGCTGAGCCTATGTTATACCTGTCAGAGATATTCAATTCAGAAATGAGCTTGGGTTGCTTAAATTCTGAGTTTTGATCCGAGGTTGGAATAGCTCAAACTTCAGTCCAAATTTTAGTCCAATCAGAACTATCCAACCACCACAAGTGACATTTTAAGTGCCAGGATCAAACTTCATAATTTAGCAAGCCAGGAGCTGTAACAATTATCTATGGCTGTTGCTCTATGCTTCCCTGTGCTGCTTTGTATATCATGGAAGGAAAAGGGAAACAGATTCTCTCATGACTGCAGTGACTGCCTAAAGTCAGTCATTCTTATGATATGAAACTGATATTTTGGCAATAATACTAGTGACAGAAAGTCCAATTTGTCACTGTAAAAATATTTTACAGATTAAAAAAGTTAACAGGCAAATGAAAAGCAGCAATTGCTCCGGTGATACAGTTGTTAGGCTTTGAAGCTTATGCACAAGACAAAGTTTTTGATGTACCAGCAAGTGACCTGGGTGCTTGTCAGAATGTTTGATCCCCAGCGAGAAAGAATTATTGGTGCTGGTGGTGCCAGTGACAGGATAAGTGTCACAGTGTGCAGTCTCCTCTTGTCATGGAAACAATTTGCCAATAGCATTTCTTTGAAACTCTGGGAAATGAAGTCTCTGTGTAACTCTTTCTAAGAATATTCCACTATCACATTCTACAACATAAAAAGTGTTTGGTTTCTCAGATGAGCAACATAATATCCATGTTATTACTTCTCAAAATTAAATAAAGTGTTTTGCTTTGATCTAAATGGCAATGATATGCTGTAATCAAAACAATTCAGAGCGGCTATTCACAAATAAAATATTGTGATATGACATTAAAATGTAGCTATAGACACATTTTTTTTTTAATTTCTGGATAGAGTAGAGAATAGTTAAAAATGCAATCAAGTTTTTGCTTTCTCTTAGATGGTGGTCTCTGAAACAGGTATCCCCGGTAGAAGATTTCATCTAGGTTTATCTCATGGTGACACTCATTATACCTTTGATTTCCCATCATTTTAAGTCCTTAAAAGACAATGGTTATCAAGGAAACAAAGAGAGTGAGAGAAGTTCAAGTCTATCCTGCTGCACTGGCCAAAGCTGGTGGCCTGCAGAGTTTAATATAAGGTATGACATCAAAAATTAGGCCCACTATATGAACCCAGTAAATGTACAGCTGTTATGAAGACCAAGGCCAAACACACTACCCAACTAAAAAAAAACAAAACACACTCTAATATTTCTAATATTTTTTTAACCCCCTTTAGCTTTGATTATGACAAGCATTCACCACGGTGTTGTTTCGAAAAGCTTACACCAGGTCAAAAATTTTAATTTTTGTCGAGTTGCATTCATTTTTTCAGCAAAATCTGAGGTTTAACTCTCTCTTGTAATGATGAGAGAGTTGGACCTCTGCATAAAGTCTTCTCCAGCACATTCCAAAGATTCTCAGTGGGGTTAATGTTTGGACATCATGGTGGCCAATCTTTGTGTGAAGAAGTTGTCTCATGCTCCCTGGGCCACTCTTTTACAATTTAAGGCCTTGTCCTGGCATTGTCATTTTGAAATATGCCTGTGCCATCACAGAAAAAATCTATTGATGGAAAAACCTGGTCCTTCAGTATATTCATGTAGTTAGCTTACCCTTTTTTTGGGTACGTTGCCAAACCTAGACCTGACCAAAGGAAGCAACCCCAAAACAAGGTACTATTTAAAATTAATTAGTAAGTATGTGTTGTGACTTTGGTGTCTGCGTCATTTTTACTTTAACTCCTTTTGAGTTTGGGTAAGGGATGGCTATCTGAAAGACCCTTAATGAAGGGGGGCTCCAAAAAGTCCCCAAGTACAGTCCATCTTCAAAGTATCATAGTGGTTAGGTATGTAAGGATAGAGAGGGGGCATGCGCTTACTGCCCCCCTTTTCTTGGACAGTCAGGTTTTAGCCTGATAAAGGGCCTGTTTCAATATTAGGGTGAACTCTAGTTTTTTTTTTCTTTTATTATAATAAAAAAAATGTTCATATGTTCCCCTTATAACAATAGGGCCATCTTTCAGCGGCAAACTAACATTGGACATTTTTTTCTTTCTTCACTGATTCCAGGGAACCCCCACAGACCTCGGGGTCCGCACTGCCATAGAGGACATGTGCCAATGCAAAAAGGAATACAAAATTCCATAGTAATACTATAACAGAAAGTCCAGTTTTTCACTCAGTTTCCAATGAATATTTTTCAGATTAAAAAAAGGTATTACCAGGCAAATGAAAAGCAGCAATTGCTCCAGTGATAAAGTTGTTAGGCTTTGAAGCTTATGCACAAGACAAAGTTTTTGATGTACCAGAAAATTCCAGACATGCAGTTATAGTGCCCTGAAAATAGGGATCTGTACTATACCAGGCCCCATGTTTCCCCTCATCATTGGAAGGTCTAATATCAAAAACAAGAGCCATAGCATGCATGCACACGGGAGTTCAAACAATATCAGCAGCCTGGGAGGATGCAGAGATACCCGTCATGTCCTGACATCTTACACTGAGCTGCACATGCTGCCAATCCAATCCCTCAAAAAACCATGTGTGGTTTTGTCTGTGTTTGGGGGGGGGGGGGGTGTCGTACAGTGGAGATTGGAAGCCAGGGAAATTGAGAACGCCCAGGGGAAGGAGTAAAGGAAATACATTAAAACCCCTTTCCCCAGAGAGTTACCTTCTTTACTGTTTTTATTTCTTCTACTAAAAAAGCACAAACACACACCTATCGATTTTGAAAAAAAACTGTTTTTATGTCCCCAGAAAAAAGATCCAGCATCAGTCATTAAATGTACTTTGAATAGGAAGATGAAAGCAATCAAGTAGTTACTGATTGACGGTTCCACTGATTGATGTTTGAACGGGTGAGTTTTTCTATTCCAGCTCCAACATATTCTAATATTATTGACCCATGGAGAAAAAAATACCCCCTGCCCACCAGGCCCAATCCTCCCCTATCTAAAGCCCACCTATAGTAATGTACACTATAAAAAAGGCACTTTTATTGGAGACCATTTTACAAATATCTACACTTCGCCAAAATGTGTTATGTAATTAGTGATTTCCTGCTTGTCTTTTTTGGCTCAAGATAGTTTCACAACAAATGTGAGCTAACATGGGTAATTTGTTTAACTAATACCTCTTCTTCAGTCTAAGTATTAGAAGCATGATGTTATTTTTAGCTAAATCTCTAAATATGCTAAATTGTGTTTCTGGCAATATTTAAGTTATTGAGATAACAGACATGTTCTGTGATCTTTAATGTAAATTCCTTTTCTCTGTGTGTGGTTTGGTGTTTAGAAAGAAAATATTAAACATCTAATGTTGTTTTCTGCTTGAACTCTAGAAGAGATTAACCGTTGCAGATGGGAGAATATTCATTAAGTGTAGAGATTGCGTTTTGCGTGATGTGATATTTATGTTGCCTTTAAACATGTTATCTGTTATTTTGCAGGCTTTCTCATCGCCTGTGGTTTGGCTGTAGCCTTGCACGATATCTTCCTTGTACATATAATTCCTTCTGACATAATGTTGATAAATGCAGCTTAAGTCTTATAACCATCACTTAGGATTTACAGCTGTTATTGCCCTACTTGAACAGTTACAACAACTGTTATAAAAATGTGATATGATATACCCTACTTATACTTGAAGGAGTCTATGGGAAAAATTGTTTGTTAAACAGAAAATTTAAGTGGAGCTACTTTAATTAGTTCTACTGTGAAAATTCCCAACCAGGTAGGCGCCTAATGCAGAAAGAGACAGGTGATGACCCTTCTGGAATAACTCTTCATACTTACCTGAACTCCACCAGCAGGTAAAGCCGAGGGGATTCATAACCAGGGACTTGGTGGAGCAGTTGAAAGTTTTTAGAAAGTATGGGCCAGGTAAAGGCTGAGAGGATAAAGAAGGTTATAGTGAAAAAGTGGGTTAAGCAGAAAGTGGGGGGAGTCAGAAAATTGAGAAGAGTTTATAGTTTGCATGGGGGAGGGTGGGCCTGTTAAAGGGGAGGTTAGGGTCCTCAAAGGACATCTTTTAAAGGTGTGTGGTAAAATGCAGAACAATCTTGCATGTGGGATTTCCTAGGTTTAGTCGGCTACCTGAATGGTAATGGTTAAAAGGGGGTGCAAGTATTGTGCTCTTTTTGGAGCCAGTGGTGTTGCAGCTGGGAATATAAGTGTTGGTTGGGGCAGCTCTTCTAGATGGTATGGTGGTAATCGGTGCCTCCGAGGGCTTGCAACCGGGAAGGGGGTAAGAGTGTTGTCGTTGTTGTTGTTATTGAGATTGTTATTATTATGGTTAGTTATGGTTAAATGGTATAATTTTTGATGTTATTTGAAGAAAAGTTATATATTTATATTTAATTTAAAAAGTTTTAAATTTCTAATGTGACAATAAAGTGGCCAACAAGCCCATTTCCTACAAGATTAAGTTGGTGTCATTATGTTGTGGGGTAAGGTAAGAAAAAGGGGGTAAAGAGGAGAAAGAAAACAGGGTAGAAGAAGAAGTTGACAACAATGCCAGCTCCCTGGGTCAAGCTGTCGCATGTGCAGCTCAGCCAGCTTCCCTTGCGGGTGCAAGAAGCGAGCTCACACACACGTCTGCACAGGAGTTATGTTATCCTGTCCCGGCTGAAGATTGGAATAGAGAAGAAAAGAAGGAAGACGATGGCTGTGCCGGTGATGGAATGGGGACAGGTGAGTATCTTTGGTTTTAGTTGCACTATAAAGGATGGTCATAGGAATCATTATTAAAGGGAGGTAAATATAAATGTTGCTATTGGTTGACATAAAACAGTAATGATAGAATTGAAATTCCTAATGATATCTAATTCTAAAAAATTTACCTATAGGCAAAATCAATTATTAGTTTTGGATAACATTTAATACCCTGTCACTTTATTGTCATTATAATATCCTTATTAGTACTGGTAAATACAATCTCCAGTGCCAAGCAGAGAAGGTCATGACAAGGGGTAGAAATGGTCCCATGTCCCTACATATAAAGCCAATAAAAACAATACTTCATTGAACAGTGGTGGAACCTTACATTGGCCTATTACGACATTAATGCAATACCCAATTAAAATAATAAACACATCTTTATTCATATCAACAAAATAAACTAAGAAAAACATTTAAACATGTCTAGCAGTATACAAATCTTTACATCCAATAGGTACATATAAACATCAGCTGTGCAAAAGACAATAATAATATCTAGTTGTTTGGATTAGTTTATATCAACTTACTTGGTCTACAAAAAGAAGCAATGCAGTGTCATTGTCTGTTATTTGCAACCCCTATTTACTGTATAGTGCTACGTAATGTGTTGATCATATTTAAATACGGCTTATTATTATTATTATTATTATTATTATTATTAATAATAATAATAATATTAATAATAAGTATTTTTGTGTGTTCAGATCCAAGTTCTCTGCTTGGTGATAGGAAGGGAAACAAACTGTATAAATTATTCTACAATAGGCACAATTAGGAATTAGCAAATTAAAGTAAACTGGATTTCAAAGGAAAATTTGAGGTTTGCCAAAATGTTGTAGAAATAGCTGTAGGTTTGGTAAATTAGCATTAAGTTGAACTCCAATCAACTATACGAAAGTATGCCTAGAGTTCCCCCACCCATATGTTCATGAATTAGCATTGTTTAGTCTAGGAGGCTGGAAGTCAGAAAAGCACTTCCCTTGTTCCATGCTCCTACTGCAGCCATCAGTCTTCCTAACACTCTGGAATGTGGGCAAGTTCTTGATGCCATTATGTACAATGAAGGGCAATGGAGTGATGGCATTACTGAGAGTATAGATGCATGACCAGAAGAAGAGAATGAGCATTGTGGGACCAGTTGTACATCCCAAAAGCAACAGGAAGAAGAATAAGTTAAACATCTGTATTAAACTGCTATTGTAATTATTATTAATAATAAACAGTATTCATATAGTGGCAACATATTACGCAGTGCTGTACATGAAGTACTCCTAGCATAAAAAAGCATGAATATTCCGGGCCATCTCAATGATACTTTTTAATGATTGACTAGATTTCTGTATTTGTATTTATTTAAATTGTATTTATTTAAGTTATAAAAGCCTAAAAGCTGTGTGCTATGTGGACCAACAAAGCAATATGATGCACCTGGAGCAGCTGTCCCCAACCTGTGGTCCATGGCTCTGGCCGGTGCACCCCCCAGCGGGGTCAGCAGAAGGACCGTGGACCATGTCTCCTGTATGCATCGCAGGTTAAGACACAACCCACCTACTCTCCCATCGTAAAGCTCAGACCGTTGGGAGACAGGGTGGGTTCTGGCATCATTATGTCACTCTGGGGGTCATTTCTTACCCTTTGAGTGGCACACGGCTCCTCGCACATGCAAAGTTCGTAAATTTAGTGGTCCGTGACATCCAAATAGTTGGGGACCACTGACCTAGAGGACAAAAGAGAAGATAAAACACACCTAGATTTTACAGTTATGTAGGTTAGACAATTGCCTCTGTAATAATATTAACATGTCAATGTCATATATTCATTATGTAAGTATCACAAAGTAAATAAGTTGCAGAGGATCAAAATGTGGGATCCTAGTGATTACAGGTCCGAGGAAAATATAACATGTGCTTCCAGAAAATTCTAATTTAACCAATCACTGAATCAAACACTGAAATCATGGTGATTATATTGCCATTTCCCCTTTTAGTTTTTTTTATGGGGGGGTTTAGAAAAAAAAGGCAGTCATAAGTATTTTTCCTATTAGAAGTGGCAGAGTAATTTAAATATTACAGAAAAATATTTTGAGGATTGCTGACACTTTAAAATAGAACATATAAGACTGCTTATTACAAATAAACTGACATTTCAGAGTTTATTTGAATCAGAAAGAAAACCAAATAGCTAATTTCTCTGTATATCCCACTGCTGCTGACCTCCTAAATTGCTGGATCCCTTGGAGTAAGTTTTCATTGCTGGAATGGCGGTTTTGTACAGCTGTCAACGGAACCTCTGAGAACGTTTTGGTGGAGTTTATTGTGATTACCAATAAACTAGAGTAAATCACAATTTTCCTGCTGTAAAATATTAACAGTTTCAGTAATTCTCAGTGAAAAACATTTGTGATACAGGGATTGAGTTGAAACATTAGGGCTTTAGCAGAAAACATGAAAACGCAAATGGTGCACAGGTCTCTGCTTTTAAAAAGACAAAACAGTTTTTGCTAAAGTGTTCCTAAACAGGAGTTATATTAGGAGTTATATTACAGGAGATATTAAAACAGATTGAATATAAGGTTACAGTTTTCCTAATAAAAGTCTTTCAAGGTTACTTTCTGAAATGAAACTTATACCAGGAGAATACTTTGATTTCCCTATAAAATGTTTTTGTTCTAATAAATAAATGTATTATTATTATTATTCAACGTCCATAGTCATAACACTAGCTGTCTCTCAAATATTCTCACAATCTAATGTCCCTACCTTATCGTATGTCATTAGTCAATGTTTGGGGGAAGCCAAAGAACCTAATTGAATGTGGGAGGAAATCAGAGTATCATGAGGAAACCCACACATACATGGGGAGAACCTGCAAACTCCATGCAGATAGTGTCCTGGCTGAGATTTGAACCTGGGACCTAGCGATGAAAAGGCCAGAGTGCTAACCACTGAGCCACCATACTGCCAAATGATTCATTGAAAGGTTAGTGGAAACTATAAGGGCACAGTGGAATTGTGAATAGGAGTTTATGAATAACTTATCTTGCCCTGACTATTGAATTCACAGTTACATGTGAAACTTTTAAAGCACATACCAATGCTAATAAAAATACATTATAACTCTGCACTCCAGGAGGATAGAAAATATATGAATTATTGCATCTCATTTATTATAATTATCATTTAAAACAGGATTTATATAGCGCAAACATATTACACAGCGCTGTACAATAAATAGGAATTGTAAATGACAGACAGATACAGACAGTGACACAGGAGGAGGAGAGGACCCTGCTCAGAAGAGCTTACAATCCAAGAGCTCACTTATACATCATTAATGTATATTTCAGGCAAGGTATAAATTTGAATTTCCCTCTTGCAGTCCCAGCACAGCAAAACTCAAGCTGGAAGAGGAAGTGCAGGACAAGAAGCCAATTAGGAGAATGCTGATAGGAGGATAATAAATCATATTATATCCAAAATGTATCTAGTTGGGGAAAAGATTTATTTGAAAGACTGCTCTTAAATTAAGGTGAGTACTTCAGTATTGCTGCTTTTTTATCCCTTTACAAAGCTATTCATGTTTTTCTGGAATTATGTTTAAGTAAGTTATATACTGCTAAGGATAGTTTCAAAATCAAGGTATTTATTTCAGCAAAAGCTGCTTTTCCTATTTTTTACTGAGCTTTTTATTTTTTCTGGACTTTTGTGCTTTTAGTAAAACTTATTATTCATACCTTAACGTTATCAAAAAATGTTAGCTTTCCATGGTTAATGTACAGCAGATCTAAGCTATTCTAGATCTTTAATTACCAGTTTCTCATACAGAATTAGTATGATACTGGACTGTGGGATCCTGGAGGTTCTCAGATTCCTTTGCTCTGGTTGTTAATTAGTTCACTTATTCACAGGAGAAAGTGTCACAGGGCCAAGTACGCTAGGCCATCCTGCAATGTAAAATAAACATTCAGTAAACCCAAAGCCATGGATATAACGCAAGTCATAAATCATGGCTATAGATTTCAAGATTGTATTTTTTCTGAAGCCTTGTAGATTGTACTGTACTTGTATATAAATACTGTTTAATATTCTAATTATTAATAATAATAATAATAATAATTCCTAGCTGTTGGTAATATTTGGTACAAAAATGCCTAAAAGGTCAGCCCATTTAAAAGTAATAAGGAATTGGTGAAGGCTGATTGTTTGAGCTGGATTCTTATATTTGACATACTCTAGTAGTGAGTTTTCTCAAATTTCTCCATATTTTACCTGAAGTTAACCTGACAAGGTTGTAGTTTAAATAGATGTGTTTTCTATGCCTAGAAACCTAATCCTGACACATTCCTGACAGTGACCTTCAATCTACTACTACAACCTTCCAGAGAGAAGCTTCCATTATCTCTCCACCGAGACCTGTCCAGTCAATAGGCAACATGACTGCACAAGAATGGTGCTTTATATAGTCTTTGTCACAATTCATTAGCATCTGAAATTAATAACACTGATGGCTGCATAAAAGGATTGGAATTTCTAGCCTGAGAGAATTAATGCACATCTGAGATTTCAATCATTTCATCACAAGAGCGCACATTTCATGCAATGTAAGAAGCTGAAACACCTAAAGGATGCCGGAAATGTAAGAAAGAAAAATCAAAAAGTCAACGTGGCTAGCAAAAACAAAAAAAGAAAACATGTCTATAAAATACAGTTTTGGATAAAATTAGGAAAGGTATTTCCCATGCTGGATTTTTATTTCATTGTTTTGCAGGGCTCCCGCATCAACATACAGTTATTTAAAGTAAGGAGAACCTGCTTCAGACTACAAGAGCTGTTTTTTTTAACAGTATGTCAGCAAACATTCAAAGACTTATGAATATCTTTGATGCAATTTCAGGTGATTGCTGATAGACCCATAAGTAAGCTGATTATATTTTATCGGTAACCATTTTCAAAACACAACTGAACGTTTGCATTAACCAGAATAAAATGATGTGTTAAATAAATGTTTGCACAGATGGTGGACCTTCCACTAAAACAGAAAGTCCTCTTACAATGGGACTGATTTATTAAAGCTCTCCAAAGCTGGAGAGGATACAGTTTCATCAGTGAAGCTGAGTGATCCAGCAGACCTGGAATGGTCATTTGCTATTTGTTAGAAAATGTTTTTAATTCTGAACAAGATCTATTCCAGGTTTGCTGGATCACCCAGCTTCACAGATGAAAGTGTATCCTCTCCAGCCTTGGAAAGCTTTATTAAATCAGGCCCGATGTCCTGACCTTCTACCCCCTCTAAATTTACCAACACTCAGTTGGTGAAAACTATTTATCAGATTCCTGTGGAATGCAGAACAGTGAAAATTGTGAAAGATGCGGCTTAAGCTCCCTAGCGGTATTCCTAAGTGTGACTCAGGGTAGCTTTAAACTAAAAAATAAAACCCCACTCACCTTGTTCCGTTGTCGTCCCTCGTTGTCTTGCTGGTCCCCGCAGGTCCTGGGGACATGTCCTCCTCCTTCGATCTCCAACGGGCGAATGCAGCAACGATCTCCGTGGATTCCCGGTGACGTCGGTGCATGCATCAGTGACGGCAGGCGGATCGGCAGGAAATTCAAACAATTTTTGTATTGAATTCAATACAAAATAGCTGTATTGAGTCCAATACAAAGAAATATTCATTCATATATATATATATATATATATATATATATATATATATATATATATATATATATATATTATACATGCTACTGTACACTTACATTACATGTTTGAATATTTTTTTTTTTACAAATTTTTGTGTTTTGTTATTTAAAGTTTATTATTAAATTTAATAAATATCGATGAGTTATGCCTAAGAATTATAGCCTACAATGAAAACAACATTTCCATGAAAAAAATTGTAAAAAATCTGTGTTCCACAGAAAAGTTTCAGGAGGGTCAGGGATGCCATTCTCACCTAGGTGCCTTAGGAGGATTAAGATTAGGAAAATTAAAAGGTAAGTGTAAAACTAAATTTTTCTTTAAAGGTGCATTTTTATACTAATAGGGTAGGTGATTGGGGAAGCTGGAGGGAGCTTGATAAGGGGACTTTCTGTTTTAGTTGTAGAATGGTCACTTTAAGTTTCAACATCTGCATGTCTTTTGTGACCATTACCCAAGGTATTCCAATAGAAGCAGAGGAGTCTGTGATAGGGGGATTGTACACAGCTGTAATGGTGGCCTCTGCACCGGCTGTCTCCAGGGCTCTAAAGAAGTTGGCTGTCAAACTGATAGCCCAGCCCTGCAGGTTAATCATCAGAACTCTGTTGTTAGTGTGACAACACATGTGACACATAAGGATTGATTTACTAAAGGATTTTAGGCTATTCACATAACAAAAAGAATTCTATCATTGCAAAGATTTTTTCACCTAGTGAAAGCTTAGGAAATGAAGCTTATCCAGCCCAGTACTTCTCAAGGTGGGAACAAACCCAGAACTGTGGCACAGCATTCTCATTACTGCTGCCCTTAAAACATATCAGAACACAATAGGATTAGTTGATTTACTAAAGGAGTTTAAGCTGTTCTTTTAGCAAAGTCAACTATCACTTGGCAAGGGACAAATTACTTATCTTAATGAATGTGATGAAGTTCTGCTGACTTCAGCCATCCAAACACCTGCAGGCAAAACATTATGTTTTTACATTGCCTTGCATGTGAATGGATATTTATTTGCAAACTGATTTTTAACATTGATTAAGCTAGCTATCCCCTGCAGAATGATAGTACATTTTGCTAAGTGAACAGACTTAATTGGTTAGAGAGGAACTAAACTCAAAAGTCCCCCCAAAACCCCAAATAATCACTTACCTTTAATCCCGCAGGGCAGTCGATCGTTCCGGAGGTGTCTTCCATTGGGTCCCGCATTGTCCCGGCATCCGTCTTCATGCTAGGCGATCATGAATTAGAGGGTGGTGCTGCACCCCTTTTTTTTTTTTTTTTAAAAAAAAGGGTGTTGCACTTAAAAAAAACAAATGAACAGAATTTTTACTTAACATTAAAGGGTTGTCTACCCTTTTATGTAAAGTTAAAATTGTGAGTTTAGGTACGCTTTAGGTAAATCAACCCCTAACTAAAATATTGTTAATTTAACTAAAATATTATTTTATGCTTTAACAGTCTGCTGACAAAAAACAAGTCTGATCTGTAGTGTTTTATTACTCCATTTATAAATGTAACTTGTTGAACATTCCAAACACACAGATGTTTGCAACAGACATTCTTTCAGCGTCCCAGGAAAACAAATTTGACTTACTAATATACAAATTAAACACACTTGTAAGGACAGTCCCTCTTCTAAATACATGAAGCAAATGTTTCCAGCTTGGCTCTTCCACTCACTCTGTCACATTATCGCTCTCGGGTCGCTCTCGGTGATAATAGAGGAAAATAGCCAGGGGACACGATCTGCAGATTGCAAAGAATAAGCAAACTAACTGGGGGATAAGTAAATTACACTTCATGTTGTGACCTTAAATTGCCTGTTTGCAGAAGAACTGTCAAACATTCTTTCTGTCCCTGTATCAATCTGAGGATTTTATCTTAACACATCAAAAACATCTTCTTTTCTTTTTTTTTTTCTTTTACAACTTTATAAATAAAATCCACCTTGAAGACCGATTCTTTTAATAAAATTTTTGCCATTTCTCCTGCTGGAGAGATCTAATCCCATTTTTGAGTGTGTCTATCAACAAGAAATAAAGAAAATTGCTTCAAATTAAATACTGGTATTGTAACAGTTGGAGCTGTTCTAATCACTACAACCAGACATCACACTTAGAAATTGTTCACATGTGTGCTTGGCTGGCGAACTTTCATTTATTTAGAGGGAAAGTATTTTCGCTGGAGTAGATTTTTGGGTACAGGGACTTTTTTAGGGGTTCCCTCAGCTTTCCAGCTCCCTACAACTGCAGCTATTCTGTCATTTCATTCCTGGTACTGCCATATCCTGCACAAGTTTTATTTAGAAGGTGGTCTCCATTACTAAATGGATTAGAGGCATCATGGAAGGTGAGCTTTCTAATATTTTTTGCAGGAGGGCAATGATTGTGAATCTTTCTTTGTGATTAAGGCAAATTTAGGGAAAAACCTCAGCTAAAAAGTTTGTTTTGGGTAGAGCAGAGAAAGAATAGTGGCCCTGTCAAGTTTGTATTTATAAAGTATGAAAGGGCTGAACTAAAAAATGGTAATGTAAAGAAAAACATCTATAGACTTCCACAGCAGATACATATGTGACAAGAATGACCCCAATGGATATATGTTAGACTTATCCTTTTTAAAGGTCACAAGAGACTTGCAGTATACTTTCTCCTAGTTATCAGTATCCAGGCATTATACCAAGTACTAGATACCAGAATCAGCAATATGGTTTTTACTGGACAACATTGAGTCAATATAGTTTTTATTCAAGAAGTCTTACATTTGATATGGTATTTCGTATTAAGTTATGTGTAACACAGGCAAGGATTTACACTTGCAGTGAGGTTGCGATTCATTTACCGCTTCTGAGTGCCAGGAACCGCTCCCTCTCTAGAGATGCAAGAGAATGGATAAAGGGTGGCATTGAGCAGTACTAGTACCAATCACTACCACCAGCTGTCAAATGTGCAGATACTGCTTCTTTAAGAAACAGCATTACAGTGCAGGTGTTCCAGAGGGATCACTCGATCCTGATGCAGGTATGAACCTCCACTTATAGGTATTTACATATATATATATATGTACCCTTATATAAATATATATACTCTCATATATACCCTTTTACAGAGATTATGGTGTACTCCACCTGAATTCAACTTCTTCATTGGAGTCATCTTTGTGTTGCGTTATCTAGGGCAGTGGTTGGTGACCTTGTGGATGTCACAGACCACTGATTTCACAGGTTCCAGACCGCACATGCGCAGGGGAGCCATGTGTCACTCAAAGGGGAAGACACTTCCCCCAGAGTGATGTCATGATGCCAGATATCCCCCAGAGTGACATCATGATGGTCTGATACTGCGATGGGAGAGTGGGAGGGTTGAGTCCAGAGACACAATCCGCGCACCGCCCTGAGTCTGTGATCCATATGGGAAATATGGTCTGTGGCTCTGGCCTTTGCGCTCCCACAGCGGGATACTTCTCGTGGCCCTGCTGGGAAGCGCACCAGCCTGAGCCACCAACCAACAAACTTTTCTCAGGAACCACCGGTTGGCAACCACTGATCTAGGGTCAACATCCACTTCTGAGTTGCTGACCCAGAAATGACACAATTATCTAATTGTTGGTTCCTATGCAAGCCTTGCACATGTCTAAGTAGACCCCCTGCAGCCTTTAATTGACTTGTGATTTGTTACAAATTTAAAATATACATTCCAATAATTGGGGGGGAAAAGGATAAAAAAAAATGCATTGTCCTTCCTGCAGTTAACAAATAGAAATTAATACATTTGTGATAATCATTAGTTAAAGCAAAACTAAACCAGAGATTACTCACTCATCTATTCCTGCACCAGCATCCTCTTTTCTTCCCTAAGACAATCTTCAGCCATTATGATTTGCCATGCCACAAAGACATAACTTCCGCACGGGAGTTGATTCTTTCCTGGGTTTTACTGGCAACCAATGCTGAGCTGCACATATGCAGCTCAGCAAAATTTGAAAACTTGTTATTGATCAGGCGGGTAAGAACAGTAATTGCAGAAGGAACATCGCCTGTCTCTTTCTGCATGAATCGCCAATATTAAAAGTAGGACTTTAGTTCCAGTTTAGGTTTTTGAAAGATCCACTTTGAACAATGGGAACAGAGAAATATATTTGGTATTTGGACAGTAACTATACATAATTCATAGTGCATGTATCTTTTTAAGCAGAAACCTTGGTAAAATGATACATTGTACTTGAATTTATTTTATAATTTTCATAATATTACTAAATATCTCCCAACTGTCTCTGACGTCAAGCGAGTGTTAATCTTTCAGATTCATGTCGTTCTTTCCCCCTTAGTTGTTCTTTCTGGGTGGATATATATACATTTCTATTTCAAAATGTATTAATTCACTATAATATAAAAGGTTATTTTGCACTAAACCTTTATCCAGCCTCTAAATTATTTAACTTATTGTGAAAAGTTATTGCACAGGAAAGTGTTGGTAAAAAAAATCAAAGCACTTGTTAAACAAATATTTATTTTTCATATTCTCCATATTATTTTATTATATTTTTATGATTGACAGGGGCATTTCATTCGCTTACATACACTGAGCTAAAAAGTATTTCACTTCCCTATCTCCAAAAGTTGAGAGATTGGTCATTATCTACTGGAATACTGCAAAATATTTGATGTAATCTGTTATATAAATACAGAGTAGATTCCTCATACAATAGTATCTAGCTCTGCAATTTCGTGGAAATAGTTCAATCATAAAACTGTTTGTTGGCTAAGGAAAGACAGAGATGCTGTGCTAGCTACACGATTGCTGCTTGGAGGCCTCTGCAATTGCTCTGGGCAGGAAATGTCCTGCAGAGATACTCACACAGAGACCTCTTTTCAGTGTTGTTTATCAATCCTAAACAGCTGCTCTGAGCACTGAAATGATTAAACTGCATTTATCTTCCTGTAGACACTGGGGATTCTGCATAGTAAATACATATGGATCTCCGAGCAATGGACGTGGCTGCTGAGTGCTTTACCATCGCAGGAGTCAAATGCTTTGCATTTCTAACGTACTTGGGATGTAACACAAACCCACATAAATTGATAGACATGTACTAGCTCATATTATGTACATGTGAGTAATGGAAGCTCTTTTATGCTTTTGTTCGGTGAATCTGACCAGTCCAATCCTGACACCTGAAAAGTGGGAATTGGTCGAATTTACAGTGAATTGCTTTTTTCTCTGGCTGATGTTCCCCACCCCAGTGGGGTCCTTCCCCTGCAGTCAGAGCCAAGCACCATGTCTCCCATACCACGTCTCTCGTACCACGTCTCCCGTACGGATTGTAGGCTCAGGACGGTGGATGGGTTGTGTCTCTGGGCCTGCGGGTTGTGGCTCGGACCTGCGATGGAAGAGTGGGTGGGTTCTGGCATTATAAAGTAATTCTCGGGACAGTTTCTTTCCCTTCAAGTGACACATGGCACCCCACGCATGCTTTGTCCGGAGTCCATGCAGGTCCAAAAAGGTTGGCGACCACTGCTTTAGGAGTTACATAGACCCCTTTGAACCACTGACCTACAACAAAAGTTAACAGATAAAGACAGAAACACTGATTTTCCTAATGAATATTTATATCAGCCAGGCAACATGAAATATTATAAGGAGAGATCAGCATTATAAGTCTCTATGATTTTCTCATTAGAGGTTTATCTTTGTATGATGCACCTGCAGGCCACCTATACATGCATCCAGCTTTTGTTCATCTTTACTATCTAACTCTTAGATTGTAAGCTCTTCTGAACAGGGTCCTCTACTCCTCCTGTGTCATTGTCTATATCTGTCTGTCACTTGCAGCCCCTATTTATTGTACAGCACTGTGTAATATGTTGGAGCTATATAAATACTGTTTATTAATATTAATACTAATAATAACTCAATGGCATCTTCCAGTATAATTGTTTAGATTATTAATCTGAATTATTCAAAGCAGTTTACACTAAAAAACAGAACAGATTCCAATAACCAGTGTGTTCATGGTGTGTAATTTAGGTCTTGACAGAGTGGAGAAGGATTACAATTTTTCTTGTTTCTATTTCTGTCTGTGACCTTATTAGGGTGATTTTCCCTGCTTCCTGTCCTTTGGATGACCATACAAGATCTGCATGGCATACAGTTGACATGGAGGTAATGTACCATCTGTGTTACTATATAAACGGAAACAATAAAGGGGATGGAGGGAATACCTGGTGTACCCTATTGAGGTGTCAACACACTTACAGGTAGCATTGAAGTATGGTATGAAATCATTAGGCAAGGTCCTGGTCAAATAGGCAAAGGGTGAGAAGAAACCGATACCCAGGATTATGAAAAAAGCAGGATTCATTACTGGAACATTAGTCACAGGAGCCTAGGAACAAATATTCAGGAAGATCTTTGCTCAACCAACTTCCAAGTGTACTGATCAGGTGTAAATAGCATTCCCAGGCACGAACTTGGAGAAAGTGTCAAGTAGAGTTTCTCACTAGGAATCAGCAAAGGTAGGGAATGGACATAAAACAACCGCCAGGGATCTAGGAAGCTGTTGCACACGGGTTAGAAATGACCTGCATAGGCTGGTGACTGATGACTGATCCTGCATAGGCTGCAACATGTGTAGGTGCAAACACAACACAACATAGTTACATAGTAAGTCAGGTTGACAAAAGACATAAACATATCCCAGATAAAAAACCCCATGGACATAACTGATCCAGAGGAAGGCCAAAACAAAACAAAAAACTAACTAGCAATGCACAGCCTATAACCAATGTGCATATAAAAGAGAATCTGGGTAGAAGTGACCATAAAATAATTTCATTTAATGTAAGCTGTAAACAGGAAGCAAAAACAGGAACGTTCAAATTTAAGAGAGCAAATCTTCCATTTAATAAAGGCGGCTCTCTGTGACTTGGATTGGGAGAGAATATTGTCCTCAAAGAACACTGAACATAAATGGGAATGTTTCAAGTCTGTTCTACACAAACACATTGACAAATATATTCCAATGGGTAATAAGTTTAAGAGATTAAACCATAACATAATGGTGAACTGTAACCCCCAACTGCCCCTTTTTCCTCCTCAGTTGTCCCTCAATTTAGCTATGGTTATATTGCACTAAACCTTTAATTTAACCAACATTTTTGCATTTATTTTTTTTCAGGGAAGAAAAAAAAAAGAAGTGGTATACCTAGTAATAGCCCACATTTACCTACCAGTCATCTAAGTGGCGTCTTCAGTTCTAATGAGTGTCAGGAAATTATTCCAGTATGCAGCTTAAAAAAAACACACATTTAAAAATGTATTATCGAATACAAACTTGCATTAATATGTCCTTTATATCTGCCTGATTTTCAGATTGACAATATACTGTTACGCTTGGACACCGACCACAACAATTATTATTAGTGTTAAACAGGATTAATATAGCGCCAACATATTATGCTATAGGGGTTCAAAAGACAGACGAATACAGACAGTGACACAGGAGGAGAGGACAATGGAATTATATTTCAAAGATGAGCAGGTAATAAAGTAGGTATAAATAGGTTGGGGGATGCCCTTTAGATGGGCAATCTGACAGTGTCCCCTAATAATTTTTTTTTGAGCAGGACTGCACCTTGCAGGTGTTTTTAAGCATTTCTATTATATACTTGCAAATTCACTGTGCACCACAATATTCAGTGCTGAACTGAAGACTGCACGCAAAGTTCAGGCTGGGATTGGACCATTCACTTCAAATCTTTCCTCTGGCAAACCCTTCCACCATGACAATGATCCAAGCATGCGAGAGTCTGAAATAATGTAAGCATTGCATGCTCTCACATACCCAGCTCCTGTTTTCACATACCTTCAGTTTTTAGTATTATTATATTATTCTGCACTCCTAATCTCGCTGAATTTTTGGCCTTTGACAGAAAAAGCATTTAAGAGTTTTCCTGTGTCATTGTCAGGAGCTCTGCGCCAAACATCTTTAACTTTCATGAAATATTCAAAAGTGCATATTGCATGTTCAAACCTTCCCAAACTTCCGAGGTTGCTAAGCTGTCACAATAGAAAACCCCAGATACAGCTGTATGATTACAGGGGGAATTTAGTATGAATCATAAGAATGACTCATAAACCTATAAGGGCAATGCAAAATAGACAGCTGGAATGTTTTCTGTTTTTTGTTTAAAAGACCTCATTTCTAATTAAAAACTTTTGTTTGCTACAGCTAAATCTCAAAAAGTGTCTGCTAATGATCTGATCTGTAAGTCAGGCACCTGGAATAAATGATCTGTACCTCCCTGCTTTTCATAAAGCTGTCATTAGCAGAACATTGGGGCTGCCACAACCAATCTTCTGCGAAAAATGCAACTTGCCAACTTCTTATGATCAATAGATGTTTTTTTTAACCTATGTGATACAAATGTCCCAGAATTTTGGGTACATTTACGGGTTTTAGAAATATAACCTTGTGCAACATACTGAATAATCATTTTATTTTAGGTGATTTACCTAAATCATAAATAAGCATTTGTTCCATAAGTCTATTGGTCATCAGTAAGACATTGTGTAAAATGTTTAATGTTTTGTTGCTTGAGCTTCAGCTTGCTAGATGCCTCATTTCTTATCAACATCAAAGCACTGCAAATACACTTTAGAGCAGGGGTGGGCAAACTTTTTCAGTCAGGGGCCACATATTAAAATTTAAAAGAGGGGCCGGGCAGATGGGAGAGTGGGCAGGGTTATGCCATCATGACGCCACTGAACGTGACGTCATGATGGCATAACCCAGCCCAATCTCCCATTGCAGATCTGAGCCTGTGATGGGAGTGTGGGCAGGTTATGTGCACTCTCCCATCGCAAGCTTAGAGTCAGGAGAGTGGGCGGGTTGTGTGCAGGGACCTCCACGAGCCAGGACGTGGTCTGCGGCTCTGGCCGGTGCACCCCCCAGCTGGGTCCTTCTCCTGACCCTGCTCGGGGTGTCACCGGCCAGAGCCGCAGAACACCCAAAGGGCCAGAAAACCACCATATTGGGCTGTATTCGGCTCACGGGCCGTAGTTTGCCCATGCCTGCTTTAAAGGGTTCAATTGTAAAGCAGTGAATCTGGCATTCACTAAACTATTTCCTGGTGGAGAATCTTCCAGGTTCATGTATTTCAAAGGCAGTAATGGATTCTTCACCAAGGAATGTTTAAGGGAATGTCAAGTTCACTGCTTCATAAATAGACCCCCTAAGTGTTTAGCAAGTATTTGCTCAGAACTCAGATCTTAAAAAAAAATAATTTCAACGCCTGTGTGAACCCAATCCAAATGTGACTGCATAGAACACTGAAAGTAGAAACATCCATAGTCAATGATCATACCATGCAAGAGAAGAATTTAAAGTAACCTTATGCCTAGATCATGCATGAAAAAACTTTCATATTTTGAAGGCATAAAAGGCACTTTTAAAAAAGCTCTCAATCACCTCCATAAGCAAAGGCATTGTGGAATAAAATACTTTTCAAAGTTAACATAAAAATCTTTTGTAAGAAAATCTTGGCAGGCTGCCAGTCCTCTAGCACACAGCAGATGTTTCTAAACTGTTAGCAATTGTATAAAACCTAATTATAGAGACTGCTGCCCGGCAAGTGCAGTCTAGGGTTGGGCATCAGAGTAATCCAACATAAACAGTTCCTGATGTGCTGTTTGTTAAGGTTTTAAACAATCTGTGCTACAGTAGCTCTGCCCTGGGATTTGAGTAAATAGACTAGCCTCTCCCCACCTTGCACATCTAAGAGCTTTGGGAACCCGTGACACTATTGCTGGTTCTTTCAAGCACCAGTTTGTCCTTTTTATGGACCACTTTTATTAAGTACTTAATACTACACACAAGATACATCAGCCACAACAATTTGGCCCTTAAGTCTTTTAGATCCTTATATTATTGGCCATTTTTTCTTCTTCTGGGACATCACATTCAATAGCCAACTGTTTAGTTGCTGCCTTGGACACCCATGCCCTTTTTGCCATTTCACCAGTTGCCCTTCATTGGAACATATTTGGTAGAAACTAACCAGTGCATACTAGGAACACCCCACAAGTTCTTCCATTTCAGAGATACTTTGACCCCAGTCATGGGGCCATCACAATTAGCCCTGATCTTTACATTTGCTCGCTTTTCCAACTACACTGACACTTGACCCTTCTTTTGCTATCTAATATATCCCATCCCTCAAAAGGTGCCACTGTTACAAGTCAGTCAGTGATACTTACCTTACCAGTCAGTGGCTTTACTGTTTTGGCTGATCAGTATATAAACTCTATGCCCTTTAGTCATTTCTGGTTAAAATTTTCCACGTGATGTGAATAAATTCTGCATTATTATCCACTTTAGCTGCTCAAGCTACAGACAAGAGGCGGCAATTATATTTTGATCTATTAATACAAGTTATACAAGAGTACTGGCTGTTCTTGCCTGGATTCCATTGGGCAGGTAGCAATATACAAAGTAAAAAGATTTGTTTTAGATTTCAGTAATGAAAACTGTGAATAATGCCAGTGAGGATTAACATATGTAGCTTGGTAAATGTTTCAGCCTTCTTACATTGAAAAATAAAAGTGATAAGAACCACAGATTGAGATTTGCTTCCTTTTTGGGTTTTAAATATTCTAGCCCATCATTTTCATCTATTTCCAGTAGCGTTCAGCAGACTTATGATCCTATGTCAAAAATTCACCTAAATGTGAAAACCTGGGAACAAAATCATAGGGCCTCTATACTTACAATTGAAAAAAAACGTCCACTGATCCCATCCTTTGCATAACTCTGATGATCACTTCTTCATGATAGCAGCGTCCTTCATTTATATTTTGTGTTGTGGTCATGTACAGGAAAACGTGTTTTATTACATGATACTGCAATCCACACAAGCCTCAGTGCAGTACAATCATTTGGAATCATTTCATTCATTGCAATCATTTGGAATGACATTTCAATGTACAACTACAATAGTGGGGGCTTTGCGTGTGCATTTCAGAGCACAATTACACATAATCCATGCTTAGTAGTGTGTCGGATTAGAAAAAAATTGTGGGTCCCTTTTCATGCTTTCCAGCAATTCTTTATGTTGTTCCAGAGACGCAAATATGCTGTGACGATAGTCAAGATATGTATTTGGCGAGGTAATGTCAACTAAAACCTATATAATAGTAACAGTCAGAGATATCAATGAGTAAGTAAGATAATATTCAATATGTTGCTTACATGTGGATCTCGATTCTAGCATAAAATTATTTCCAATATTAATGAACTCAATGGAAAAGTATTTACAAGACAGCATTGTACATATAAATGGCTACTAGGTATGTAAATATACAGTGTATATAAATAATAGCATCACAGAATTAATATCAATAATCAAAATATCAATGCTTACTAATATTGAGATTTATTCTGTGATGCTAATATTTATACACACTGTATATTTTCTTCTAGAAAGACATTATTGGGAAGGAGGAGAGAACAGTCCACCGATTCCTTGGGTATACCCTAGTTTTGGGACTTAGTTTTGTCCCACCGTTATGTGCTTATTTTTCTTTGCATAATTGGTCACATTTATAAAAATTAAAAAACTAAGGAGCAAAGACAATGTATGATGATGTACTTTATATCTGCTGTAATTTTATTTTTATGCTATCCACGCTAGGTTTCTTGTGGCCTAATACATCCTGTTTTTTCTTTTTTTTCTTTTTGTAACTGATTGTACAATAAATTTTGACTTTAATGTTTTTTACTGTGTTTGTTGTATATTGTCTTGCCTTCAATAAAAAGATATTTAAAAAAAAAGAAAGGCATTATGTAAAGATTTCGATTTACATACCATACCTTATATGTACAATGCTGTCTTGTAAATATTTTCCATTGAGTTTAATATTATTGGAATCGACTATATGCTAGTTATTTCATATATATATATATATATATATATATATATATATATATATATTATTTATTTATTTTTAAAGTGATACATGCAATTGTTTTATATGTAAGCAACATATTGAATAATATCTTACTTACTCATTGATATCGCTGACTGTTACTATTATATAGGTTTTAGTTGATATTATCTTGCCTATTCTATAGTTATTACCAATTTTATTTGTATAATTTGACAGTATACATATCTTGACTATTGTCACAGCATATTTGCATCTCTGGTACACCTTGAATATTGGCCAGCAGCCTTACATGTTTATATATATGTTTTTTGTTTTATTGTCACACTATATCCAATAGTATTTTCTCTTTTTGGCTATTATTTGTCTACTCATTTGTTCCAAAGTATACACCATGACACTTTATTTATACTCTTCTTTATTTTGGCAAATATTTATTACTTTCATAACCCTTATAAATACTTACACGATTATTGTTTTCATATCCAGTTACTCTTTGTGGCTCAAAGGCCTCCTGAAGAAGTTTATATAGGTGAAACGCATTGAACACTACACAGCACTCTCAATCAATTGTGAAGTTCATCCGCAAAGAGATTCATTATGTCTAGAGCGCTAGTCCCATAATACTCCCCTTCTAGCCCTGCTGAGGGGACAGGACCACATGATTGTTGTGCTTAATCTTGATTTTATTTATTTATTGAATTGTATGTACATTAAATGACTAATAATATAACTTACCTATAAATATAACACATTCAGTTTGCCTTCAAAACCCCAGCTTCTTTCGTTTTTTAATATTTCATACAATATTCTGGAGGGTGCACAATACACTATGGTGACATTTAAGGGTCCGTAGTTTCCACCCTATCTCCCCCTCCTAAAATCTCTTCTACCAAAACACTCTACCTGATGGCAATTCTCGGTCATATGCGACGTTTTCTGATGGAGACAGAAGTAAACCATGCTTACCTAATGGTTGTTGCGATGTCCAGTTTTAGTCATTATTCTAAGCCTATTGACAATGCAGAAATACTAATTAGAAATGACCCTTTAGCAGGAAGTGCCTGAACAAAGACCTTCGAGGATCGTGTAGGTATTATTATAATAAAAGCTGCACAAAAAACAAAAAAATAATAAATGACCTTTAAAATGAATAATCAATAGGGAGATTTTATTGGGTTTACATTTACTTTAAAGTGGAAGTAAACTTTGCCAAGCAAAAAAGCCTTTAGTGTTCAGACTCAGCCTCATCCTGTGCCGAGATCCCTACCTAGTGAATGAAGATGGCCAAAATTTCAAATCAGAAAGAAGCCTAAGCAAAAATGCCAGAGCCATCATGAGGGATTTTGCAGCCATAACAGCTCTGGAGGGGAGCACTTTGGCAGGTAAGTGTGCCATCGTGTCCAGTAGGCTCAGTATATTTGCAGAATATGATAAAGCTGAGCACCAGCAGCTGGTTAACTTCCACTATAATAATAATAGTAATAATAATGGCTTGTCCTTACAGAAATATGATCTTGCAGAGTTCATACTATATATAGTATATTCTTGTTTCTGCAGTACAAGATATCTCATTGAAGACACATCAGACAAAGCTAGTATCATCATTTGATTATACCGGCTGTGTTTGTCTTCACTGCTGACCATTTCTGATGCAAACTTTTCTTGGATATTAATGTACCTTTTATCTGTCTCTATTTCTGTAGAGAAATGCAGTCAGAATAGCATTCAATATTTCTTTGATAATGTATTACAATACACCACTAGTCTGCTCTCCATACATAAAGGATTTTGTTTATTTAATTCTAAAATGTACAAAGCAGCGGGCAGAGCCTGCATGGATAAATGATCATTTCTAAGATACAGGTAGACGCAATAGTTATTTTCCTCCATTGTCTGTGTCCTGATTCCACTGGCTTTTACCATGAAAATGACTGAAAAAAGGCAAAATTAAGGCCGCTATAAGATTTTAGTAAAAGTTAAGCTACACTTTATTTAGGAGTGATTTGAAGGCTGTAAGCCAATGGAGGGCTGACACCAAGCTGGTCTTTAATGAGTTCTTTTTATTTATTTATGAAGCATCAACATATTTCACGGTGCTGTACAAAAAACAGGTAGCCGATTTTCAGATAATATGATATCACATCATTATAATTCGGCAAGGCAATCTCATTAAGCTGATGAACCGAATCCTGATGAAGCCCTATTTAAAAGCAAGGGGACTAATTAAGAAAAGATGCAAACATTTCTATGATTTCCATTGGGAGCCTTTAAGAGAAAGTGAGATGGAGTGGACATGGCATATTCTTCACGCATATAAATCAATAGATAATTACGCTACCTATATCTACCTAAGGATATTTTCCTGGTTCTGTATGTAGCTAAGATGTAACTAGTTTTTGAGGAGCACATGTAGGCCAGGATTTTTTGATTTGAGGACTGCGTCAAAAATTGTATTTAGGTATTTAAGGTGTAGAGGTTTTTGCTGGATTAGTTGCAAACTGCCATAATGTAGTATTGACAGCAAATTGCTAAGGGAGAAGGGGAGAAGGTCTGGGGGACCAATGGGAATATGTCCTAGGTGAAAAAAAAATTCTGTATTTTGAAGTTAAGTTAAAGTAGGAACATGCCACACTTTGAAAGTGTGGGTTCCTCACTATATGCTAACCTTTATTTTTGAAAAACTATGTTTTCCTTTTATATGATGATTAAAAATCTAGCTGCCCTGTAGGATGGATAACACATCCAATGATCCTTGTAGTATTGCACAGACCAAAAGATATGATAAAATAAAAAGGACATTTATAAAAACTTAATACATGTAGGAAGTTACACGTCTGATACAATCCATCTGTAGACGTGTAATGAATTTCACACATCTTACAAACTTAATCAAAGAAGTGGTCCGTGTCGGTTTTAATTTACTCACTGCAATGGGCCTGATTTAATAAAGCTCTCCAAAACTAGAGAAAATATACTATCGTGGGAGAACCTGGGCGATTCAGCGTGAACAGATTTCCTAAACTATCATTTATTATTAGTTTGAAAATGTTTTCAATCCAGGGCCATATCCATTTAGGATTTTCTGGATCACCGAAGTTCTCCTACAATAATTTATTTTCTCTAATCTTGGAGAACTTTAAAAAATCTAACTAATTTTGTGGATACTTAAACTAAAAAGGTTTTCTGTTTCATTGTCAGTTCACACAACCTGTCCTGGGATTCAGTCCTTGGGTTCGGGTTCAGTGATCATGATTACTAATAATTTATTAACCAGAACTGAACATAAACACTTATGGGATCTCCATAGTAGGGAGAGTCAGGCCATTTTCACGATTTTCATAATTGTTGCTGCAAAAACATAATTTTGCAAATGAAGAAAAGGCCAATTTTATTCATGCAGCAAACTTACATTGCTGAATTTTAAACTTAACCGCAGACCCCTTAACATGGAATTGGCCCAAGTAAGTTTTTTTTTTCTAAAAAAAGTATGTTGTATTTTTATAAGTCTCAGTTAAAGTATAGTCAGGAAAGTACAATTTTATAGTCCCAACAGACTTGTTTGGTTAATCACTAACCCCCTTATTGTCACCAAAATTGCTGGGGGTTGGATGCAAGAACAGAGGGCTTATTGGAACCAAATCCCTAATAAAAAATTATGTAGCTTTTTCTTAAATAAAAGCCTCTGGTATTGTTAACACAATTTCTGAAGAGGATGGGGGGACCCATGCCGTGAAAAGTTGCCAAAGCAAAGTCACAAGTCTGGTTGAATGTGACCAGCTACTACTAGATATACAATGATCTTCATAAAAAGGATAACCTTCATTGGCCTAATTCCTATTCTTACCTTAAACAACCACATGGGGTTTTTCTGTATATTAAAGAACCATTGGAACTTTTAAAGAAGCCAATTGTTTTAGCTATTTGCAAAGCCCTTGAACTGATACTTGTTGCTGAGATTTATATAACCAGAACATTTTGTTGCACAAATCATTTATTGTGGGGCACAGCATTGAAATGTGGGTGAATATTGCAGCTAGACTGGTTTTCTTAAACCCTAGGGGGACTAACGAAAATAGCTCTGAGTTGGACGTCTCTCCAATTATTGGCCAATTTAGCTGTGAAAGTCCAATCCCAGCCTATTCCAACATATTAGGAGGTAGTTAACTTGAACATTCATTGCAAAGTCTAATTTAGCTTCTGAATGAGTGGAAAATAAGAAACCCAAAATGGATATATTGCAAGAGCTGCTGGGAATTCAGCACTTCTTCCAAGAAAAATACATTTTTCCTATTGAGAATTGTATATCATTTCAGTCGGTAATTGACATACATTTGGTTGCATTATTCAGCTTAATATGGTAATTATATGTAATCTACAGAAACCATATTTCCCTATGGATTTCATATAGGAAGAAGAAAACCACTTTTTCACAGCAAAAAGTCAATTAATGATGGTTTCGCTGGTTTTAGTAAAAGGTTATATTAGTTTCAATAAATAGCACGTGAACAGGAAGTTATGGTAGAAGTTGTGACTCTGCTAGTCTTCTTTTCTGGCCTGCAGTTGCACAGATAGTAATGTTAAAGTTTTGAGTTTTGAAAGAAATAAAGAAACGTGGATAAAACTACATATAAAATGGCGGTGTTCATTAGACCAGGGGGCACCTTAATTTCTCCACATTTTTCTCTAAAAATCCTGCAAGCACATAACATCTGTTGGTTGACCAGAACCAGAAATCCACTAAGCTCCTATGTTTCTGTAATGAGTTGACAGCACAATGCCACCGGAGCACAGAAATGTAAAAAAGTGTTTTTCACAGTTTTCCCCTGCTAGACTACACAACAGTTTACCCTCTAGATGAAGTGATGAGTGAGATGTCCTGTAGTACAAAATTGGAGAACTAGACAAGGTGAGCACTGCTTATTTTTTTAGAAGTCTTCTGCAGGACAAGGAGAATACATTCAGAAGAACACCCAATATACCAGTGCAATGCTTCCATTACATATACTTATACTCATAGTAATGAGCCTCAAGTGATCTCAAATTCACTTGATATCAGATCATTATGTATGACCAATTTTTTTTTTTTTTTTGCGAAACAAAATGTTGTTTTTAGCATTGAAAGAACTAGTCCAGTTAAATGTTACTAACTAATTCTGGACATACAATAACCTAGAAAAAAGAGAATGTTTACTGGCATGACTAGGATAGTTTGGACCAGCCAGCCCCATCCATCCTTCCCAATTAACTATAGACTATCCACCCCTCCCCCCAACCTGCTTACCAACCAATCACCCACCAAAGATACACAGACACCAACCAAATTGGATCTAAATTGACTGGCAAGCAGCTGTTTTTTAGAAAAAATAAATAAATAAGCATTAAATTATATAAAACAAATAACAAGACAAATAAACACCTTTTACCTCTAAACAAGCATAAATCAACTAAACATCAATTCACTATAACTAAATTAACCAGTACTCTCAATACCCCCCCCCCCCCCTGCCTTTACAATATAAATAACCATAAATCAAAATTAACC